>NW_026000294.1:3751076-3765525 GCF_001458135.2 Marmota marmota marmota | reverse complement strand
ACCCCCCCCCCCAAGGCTACAGGCTGCAGCCAGCAGCACAGTTAGGCCCAGGTGGCTCTGGCTGCCCTGCTGCCTTACTTCCTAAAGTGCCTCTGCATGCACAGGCCAGGGTGGGGTGGGGAGGGTTTAGGTGTCCCCCTCCACTCTATCTTCATGCCCAGCACTGCATTCTGCTCTCCCAAGAGAAGACAATCATGTTAGTAGCAGGAAGACTGCTGCTGTCCATCACCTGCCCAGTAAGCCACAACAGTCCCCTACCTGAAGGGAGAAAGAGGTCAAGAGCACTTATGGTCCCAGCTCTCTGCCAGACTGAGAGACCAAGCCATCCTGTTTGGTGCTAGGATCCTTTTGAGGTTGGACAGGAGGTTCTGGTCCTGCCTTTGGGGTCAACATTGGCCCTAAACTGGCCATTCCAGAAATGGAACTAGAACATATAGGCAGAGGGGAAGAGCATGGGACAGCCCCAACCACCATAAGTTGTTTGATTTATGTAAATACGATGCCAATTTTTATGAGGCTGATTTAGAGTGGGCACTGACAGGCCCCTAGTAGGTGACATGACGATTTGGGATAGCTTGAGACATGAAGGTGAACAACCTTCCTTTCTCAAGTCTCAAGAGACCAATGAACCAATCTCCCTTGGCTTGGGCTCCACATTTTATCTGCCACTTCCTGGGGTCCCGGGTACCCTTTGACTGTGCACTGCCATGTCTGCAGAGTAAACAAGTTCACTCCCACCACACAGGCCAAGTCAAAGTACTTAGTGGCAGAAAGACAAGTATCTATGTCCCCATCCCTTTTGCTTATGGTAGTGGGCTAACATAATAGCCCTTTCTTGGGCCAGTGAGATGGAAAGGCCCATTTTAACCAGCTGGGGCTTTATCCAAACCTAATCAGTCCTACTCACCGGCCAGCTTTGCTCACATGGAGATCCAATTGCCATTCAAAGACCCACTGGTGCTTTATTTTTCTTTCTGCTAAATAAATTGGAGTGGGATGGGTCCCAGCCACCATTGTAATTTTTGAGCTTATTTTATTTGTACCTATAAATACTGTACAGTCAGAATATATATGTGTATTTGTATGTGTACATATAGATACATATATACATATATATGCACACACATATATACATGCATATATATATATAGTTTCTCCTAAATGGGTTATAATCTCTAAGTGGGAGCAAGGGTCTGGAAGGTCTCAGGGCAGGACAGTTCCTATGGGAGGGGAGAGGTGGAGAGCAGGGTACAGAAGAATCCCTTGGCAGAACAATAAAGCATTACTAGAGATGAACTCTGGCTCTGTGCTGTCTTTGCTGAGACAACTGGTTAGGAACTGGGCATGGGTTGCACTCAAGTTCACAGGTCAGGAGTGAGCATTTACCTCACCACCTCGCAAGCCCCAGCTCATTGATTTTAGGACTTGGGTGAGGCTGTGGGAGCAATGAGGAGGGCCTCAGTTCTTGTCCTGAGGAGGTAATGGGGGAACAAAACTTGAAAAAGCCAAAGCATGGGCAGACACTGCACACCCCATCTTGTGACCTGGCTGGCATTCCCAGATGCCATGTGGGTAGCACCCTTGTCAGGGAAAGCTGCTGTCAACAGGCAAACATTCTGGGGAGAGCAATTGTTTAACACCAATGCTGGGTATCCTTAACAGTGGCCCTAGGAAGAGATGAGCCTGGGTAAACTCCTTCCTTCCTCCCTCTCCTACACACCACCCATACAAAGGTTGAAGTGGAAATGGCCACAAGAGGCTTGGGGTCTCTGTTCTAGCCATAAGCCATGCATATCACTTAGCCATGAGGTTACATTCTGAGAAATGTATTGTTAGGTGATTTTGTTGTACAAATGTCATAGAGTGCACTTACACCAACTAAGAGAGCTATGACATCACTAGGGGCTATCTTATGGTACCGCCTTCCTATATCCAGTCCATCGATGACTGAAGCATTATACAGTACATGGTTGTATAGGCTTCCTGGAGTTGAACTTGGCACCACTTCTTACTACCTCTGAGACATTATGTTATCATCTCAGGTAGTTACATAGCTAGTTACCCAGGTGGCCAGGCTAGCTACACAGTCTGCCAAGGTGTGTGTCCATAACTCCTCCAGTGGGTCTCAAACTTTCATGAACATCAACATCACCCCGAGAGCCTATTACAACATGGATTGCTGGGTTCTACATCCAAGATTTCTGATTTCATGAGCCTGGCATGGAGCCTGAGAATTTGCATTTCTGACAGGTTCATAGGTGATGCTAATGCCATTGTTTCTGGCATCAGCTTTGTGTTGCTGTGACAAGATTACCTGAGAAAAACAACTTAAAAGAGAAAAGATTTATTTTGGCTAATGGTTTCACTTCATGGTTTATTTTGCTCCATAGCTACAGGCCTAAGGCAAGACAGAACATCATGTAGTGCTCACTTCCTGGCCGAGCTGAGAAGAAGAGAGAGAAGGAGATAGGGTGGTGAGAAAGGACTGGGGATGAGACATATCCTTCAAAGATATGCTCCCAATGATGCACTTCCTTCAACTGGGCCTACCCCAAGAGCTCATTTAGCTAGGAACACATCAGTTCCACCGATGAGGTCAAAGTCTTCATGATCCAATCCTTTTCTAAAATCCCCACCTCTGGACATTGCTGCATTGAGGACCAATCCTTTGGTTCTCAATGAACCCTTGGGGGACATGGACCCTTGGGGGACACTTTATATCTAAACCATCCAGGCACTATACTTCAAAATCCACTGATCTTGAGGATTTTGATGATAATTATGCAAACTCCACTCAACTGAATTCAAATCATGTGTTTGAAATTGCCCTCAGTCCCACACACAGTACCTCCAGGCCAGGGGCTCAAAGGCTCAAAGTCATTACCCCTTTCTAGCCATGTGTCTTACTTACCCTCACTGAACTTCAATTTCCTCATCTTTAAAATGAAGATAATACCACCTTATGAGGAGGTTACGAGTATTCAACTACTTACCAAGTCCTCATGAAGTGGTAGGTCACCTTGATGCCATTGTCTTATTAATAATTCTACACATCTTCCTTTGTTACATAGAACAGAGCCCACTGCTAGGTGTGGGCAGAAGTGAGCTCAGGAAGGAAGTTCTGCAGGAGAGAAGGTCAGAAAGGGTACTTCCTGTATCACTCCTTAGTCTTTCCAGAGAATCTCCTTACAAGATCCTCCTCTATTTCATTGGTGACTGTTTAATTTTAATAAGGCTTCCCAGCTGGGTGCAATGGCACACACCTGTAATCCCAGAGGCTCAGGAAGCTGAGGCAGGAGGATCAAGAGTTCAAACCAGCCTCAGCAAAAGCCAGGCACTAAGCAACTCATTGAGATTCTGTCTCTAAGTAAAATACAAAATAGAGCTGGGGGTGTGGCTCAGTGGTCAAGTGCTCTGAGTTCAATCCCCAGTACCCCCAAAAAACCAAATAAATAAGGCTTCCCATTCCTTTCCTGGAAAACTATAAGAGTTTCAAATTGTAATTCATATGTAGCCAGGCAGTTAGTACAGATAAGCAAAGCATGCTGAGTAAAGGCCATAGGAATTACAGAGTGCATGTCCCATATAAATTGGGTAGAAGGTATTCCCTTCCCATCCACTATAGACAAATAGGAATATAGACCCAGATCCAGATAACTACTTCTGCTTTTTCCAGGGGATCTGGAAGTCCAAACATTTATATAAAATCTGCAGATTTTAATTTGAAATGATTCATTACAAAATAATTTAAGCTAGAATATAACAGGCCAAACACACAAGCATGAATAGCCCCTGATTTGCACCTAATACTCCTATTCTAGAACCACATTTACAAAATGATGTAACCCTCCCCCAGAGTCATGGTCAGACATGCCATCCATCTTGGACCCAGGTCCTGTGCAGAATAAGGGGCTGCCCAGTACTTCCCCACACTCACAGCACAGAAACCTAATGGCTATGGCATGTAGGCACAAAGCAGGAGTGCATACACACTATGGAATATTTGCCCACATAGGTGATACAGGCAATAATCCAGACAAGGATGTGAAGAAGCAGGTTCTAGAAGGATGTTGTCTGTGCGGGGCTTTCAGCTGTGCACAGTGGTGGAAGCACTAAAGTAACTATTTGGGCTAAAGAAAGATTGAAAGCTGGGACTATGGGCAAAGGGAAAGTGGCAGTGCTAAGAGCCAAGCTTTAGTAGAGTCCACACGAGGGCGCTGCTGCTCTGTGTGGGAATGTGGCCACAGGCAACAAGAAGCTGCCTGGATGCAACCCCAGCCTCTACCCCTGCCTCCAACTCTTCTCAGTGTGCCCTAGTGTCTATTCCTTTTTACTTCACATGGTCCCCCAGATCCTGTCCTTTCTCTTGTCCCCTTAGCTCTCAAGCTCTTGCCCCCTCCATCACAGAACCCTTGAACTTCTACCCCCTTCCCTCATCCAGCTCATTCCTAGGGATGGGAGAACTTCTTTCCAGGTAGAGATTTACTGTCTAGTTCATCTCCCGATTGCACAAGTGAATATATGTCAGAACAGGCAAGGGAAGATAGTAGCTCAAGGTCATGAGGCAGCAAGAAACAGTGCTGTGATGGAACCTATGTATGTTGAGATCCAAGTGTGCCCTTTCCCATGTGACAATTATGGATTCAATAATGTGTGTGTGTGTGTGTGTGTGTGTGTTTGAAGGTAATAAACATGTAGGGAAAATAAAGCAGGAAAGGAGAATAAGGAGTGTTGGGTGGGCAGTAGTGGTTGTTCTTTTAATAGGGCAATTATAGGATAGGGTGACATTTGCTAAAGGTGAAGAACAAGAAGACCGGAACCATATGAAGACACAACATGGCAGGCCTTGGAGGGTCAGATGTGAACAAGACTATCATATACGTGGATGCTAACACACAAAAAGGGGGAAGGAAGAACAGAAATTCATTGGATTAGATAAAGGGGAAGGAAGAGAAGGGAGGGAGGATGGGAACAGGAAAGACAGTGGAATGAATCGGACATAACTCTCCTATATTCATATATGAACACATGACCAGTATAACTCCATATCATGTACTGCTACAAGAATGAGAAGTTATACTCCATGTATGTGTGATATGTCAAAATACACTCTACTGCCATGTACAACTAAAAAGAACAAATTTTAAAAAAGAAGACTATCATAGTGATAGTACCTGGGCAGGGGGTGATGGCTCAAGTCTGTCTGGAACAGTTCACACAGGCCCACAACATGGAGAAAAGCTCTGTGCCTTTCCAACATACTCAATGTGAGGCATGAGAACACAGCTGCAAGTGAATTGGCTTCTCTGAATCTAAAACTTGCTAATCCAGTCCCTGGCCTTCTGGATCCAGCTTCCAGGAAATGTGATCAGGTCCCATGTTTGGGGGAAAAGGAGAGAAGGCAGGTTTGGGGGCAGAAGAGTGGGTGTCAGAATGAAAGCAGGACTTGGGGGTGTGACACCCCTCTTTGGGTGCGTGCATATGTACATTATTTCTGCTTAGTGTCTGTTATGGTTTAAATGAGTCCCCCCAAAGTTCTTGTGTTGAACTAACCCCCAAATTCATATATTAATGGTATTTGAAGGTGGGCCTTTGGGAGGTAGTTGGGATTTGATGAGGTTGAGAAGGTGGGACTCCCTTGATAGAATTAGGGGCTTTATAAGATGAACCTGGGTGCAGGGACACACACCTGTAATCTCAGTGGCTCTGAAGGCTGAGACAGGAATATTACAAGTTCAAGGCCAGCCTCAGCAACTTAGCAAGGCCCTAAGCAACTTAGTGAGACCCTGTCTCTAAATAAAAAATAAAAAGAACTGAAGATGTGGCTCAGTGATTAAAAAAATAAGAAGAGGGGGCTGAGGATATAGCTTAGCTGGTAGAGTGCTTGCCTCACATGCACAAGGCCCTGGGTTCAATCCCCAGCACCACAAAATTAAAAAAAAAAAGAGGAAAAGAGACTGGAAGTAGTAAGCTTGATCTATCTCACCATGAAATGCCCTCTGCCATGTTATAATATAGGAAATAGGCCCTCGCCAGATGTAGAGCAGACGCTGGCTATGTTAGCTTTCTGTTGCTATGGCAAAATACCTGAGAAAATAAAAATAAAGACATATTTTGGCTCACATATCAATCCATGGTCAATTGGCCCTGTCACTTTGGGCCTAAGGTGACACAGCACATGATGGTGGGTACATGTGATGGAGGTCTGTTCATCTCATGACCTCTAAGAAACAAAAAGAGAGAGGGGAGGGGCCAGAATTCCAAAATCTCCTTCAAGGACACACTCCCAGTGACCTAACTTCCTTCCAGTAGGCTCCATCTCCTAAATGTTCCACTCCCTCCCAATAACATCACAGGCTGGCAACCAAGCCTTTAGCACATGGGCCTTTGGAGAGCATTCCAGATCGAAAATATAGTACTGGTGGTGCCACACTCTTAGAGTTCCAGCCTCCAGAACCATAAGCCAGATAAACCTCGATTCTTTATACATTGCACAGTTTCTAGTATTTTTTTAGCAACTGAAACAATCTAAGACAACATCCAAGACCCTCCCTACCCTCTTGGCTCCCAGATCCCCCAGAGCCTCAGACTCCACCATTCTGGAGATGCCTCCCTCCTCACTCCCCTTGAAATATCGCAGGGCCCTCTTTGGTCCCTAGCTACTGGTTGGTTTTCACTCCACTTCCTCCTTGATAAGTTGGCTCCATGGCCATATCTTCCTTTTTGATCCGCTCCTTCCTCCATACTCAGAGATCTCTTTCCAATTCTTTGACCACAGCTACTTGGATTGCTTTTCCTGCCCCTTCCTCCACCTCTCTTCTCCTTCTATCCTGTCCCAATGACAGGTATTCCTCAATATCCTTCCTTCTGCTTCTCCTTCCTGCTTCACCTCACTCATTAGGAAGCTTGCTGGCATCCATCATTTCAGTTTGTGCCTCTGTGCAGATGTCCCTCACATCATCACTGAGTCCCCACCTGTTCCTTAGCTCAAGATGGTCTTTCCCATTGCATGAATGGATCCACTGGAGGCCCCACCTGCAGATCCAACTCAACAGGCTGCAGCCAAGTGCATCATCTTCCCCACACTTTTTGCTCCCCCGCAGCCTGCTCTGTCTCTGTTGGTGACACTGGTCAGTTTCTTGGCTGCCCAGCACTGATCCCCAAATATACCACAATCCTTTCCTCCCACATACCCTTTCCAATTGATGCATGATGGAACCACATTCCTACCTTCCTTTTGCACACATGCTAGTACCTGAGAGATTAGCAGGAGGTAGATAATAAACACATACCCAAGCTAACTTCAGCTGTGCTAAGGGCTAGGAGGGCAGGGTGAGGTAGTAATGAATAGATGGTCACTTCAATAGGGTGGCCAAGGAGAAACTCTCTAAAGAGGTCTAGAAGACCTGAATGAGGAGAAGAAATTACCTAGGCAAATATCTAGGAAGAAAATTTCAGAGTGGAGGAAATAATGAGCAAGTGCAATGGCCCTGGGGAGTGAGATTGATGCTTTCAAGGGCAAGAAGTCAGTAGGGCTACAATGGAGGGATCAAGGGCAGAGAGGGAGCAGAGAAGGCCAGAGAGGAGGGCCCCTCCCCACAAAGCTAGGTAGGCCCTAACTTGCCTTGTCCTGTCTACTCACCATGCACAGCGTCTCCTGTACCAGCCTCTGTTCCCAATGTCAGAAGGATTCCTCTTATGTGTCATTCATTTCAATCTCAATTTCAGAGAAAGTCCCTGATATGATTCAGATATGAGACAATGCAAGAAGGTTCAGAGGAGAAGTGATTGGGTAGTGAGAGTCTTAACCCAATCAGTGAATTAAGCCCCTGATAGGGATTAACTGAGTGCTAATTGAAGTGGTAGGGTGTGGCTGGAGGAGGTGGGAATTGGGGCATGGCTTTGGGTATATACTTGTATCTGGCAAATGCGAACCTCTCTCTCTCTGCTTTCTGATCATCTTGTGAGCTGCTTCCTTCTGCCACACTCTTCCAGCATGATTTGTTGCTGCCTCACCTCAAGTCCTGAGGAATGGAGCCTGCTGTGTATGGATTGAGATTTCTGATACCGTGAGCCCTTAAATAAACTTTTCCTCCTCTATGATTGTTCTGGTCAGATCTTTTAGTCACAGCAGCAAAAAAGCTGACTAAAACAATCCCTTACCTCCTTTTCCTCTTTTCCTGCCCATTTCCACCTATGTTGGCCAGGGGAATTTTTTCTACAATTCAGTATCATTGCGTAGCTTTCTGGGTTAAAACCCATCATTTCCTTTACCTCTCTACAACTGACTTTCAAACCGGGGCATTCACGACCTCACCATGTGGCCTCGACTTGCCCACCAACTTTCTCCTTCCCTTTAGATCCCTTCTCCAGCCATGTCCCAGGCAGACTCTTTGAGTTCTCTCTGTCAGGAGTGGAGGTAGGACTGCTCTTGGACTTGGAAGACCCAGGTTCTATGCCAGCTGTTAGGTCTTAGCTGTGTGGCTGTAGGCAAATTATTTAACCTTTCAGGGCCTCAGTTTCCCTGTATTTAAAAGAAAGCCCTGAGGGCTGGGTGCCATGGCACTCACCTGTAATCACACTTATTCAGGATGCTGAAGCAGGAGGATTCAAGTTTAAGGCCAGCCTTGGTAACATAGGGAGATCCTGTCTCAAAAATATATATAGCTCAATGAAGAGTGTTTAAGTGTAAAATGCTAGGCTCAATCCCAGCACTGCAAAAAAAAAGAATTCTTTTTTGTAAAGGCTCAGAGAGATGCATGTATTATTTAGCAATGAAGGTTGTCTATCATAAAATGTTATTACCATACCCAGAGGTTACTATATTTCAATGCCTCCTTAAACCCCACCAATCTGGTAATGCTCAACTCAAATACCTCTCCACCAGGAAAACATCTCTGAAGCTTCTTGCAAGAACTGATCTCTCCCTTCTCTGAGTTGCCACTGTCATTTGCATTTCTTTCAAGGGCTCCATCTAGTTTATGCTTCCCCTGAGAGTCCTTGAGTACTAATCACAGGGCCAGTCTTCTCCTTAGCCTGGTAGTACACAGGGTCAGGGACGTTACAGACTTCATACCTGATTCTTTCATAGTGCCCAGCTCAGGGAGGTAGTGGTTTCCAGAAGAAAGCATCTGGAGCCACACAGAGACAAGTTCAAATTGTGGCTCTGCCACTTATTATCACTTTGTTTTCAGAACTTCAGTTTTCTCATCTGCAAAATGGGTACAGGAGTGCCTACCTTGCTAGGGTGTTGACAAGATCCTATAAAAGTTGTGTGATGCACCTAGCACACAGCCCAGCACAGTCATAGCCAGAAAGTGAGTACTGTTTATTGCTCTGGCTCATTTATTCCAGAACTTCCTCTACAAGGTCTTCCCCACACTTGGCACGTTCTCCTTACCCTTTCTAAGGTTCACAATGTTCAAGCCTCAGCTAGCCTTTCTGAAGCAACCAACTCCTGAGCTCTTGAAACACTTTCTGAGGGGGCATTTGTCACATAAATGTATTCTCCAATGTACAAGTCAGTCTCCTGGCATAGGCTGTGTACATCAAGAACAGGGTCAGGTAAGAGTCATCTCTTTGGCCCCAGTGGCCAGCACAGAGTCTGATCTAGAAGAGCCTGTATCCAAGTTGCTCAGGGAGGGTGTGCTACATGCAATAGATATGTGTGTAGGAGCAGAGACATGAGAGGACACAAGGTGGGGACTGTGGAGATGGAACTTTGCTGGAAGGAGCCTAGGGAAGGGTAGGCAAGGATGGCAGCCAATCTCCTTCCACTGCCCAGGAGAGGACACATGGAGACAGACTGCCTGCTGTGTGCCAGGCACCATGCCATAGACCTGCCTTCAAAGGATGTCCTGTCGACCTCAAAAGTCCCCTGTGAGGTATTAGCATCCCTTTTTTCCAGATGGAGATCTGAGTGTCTGAGAGGCAGGCAACTTGGACTTCAGCCCAAGCTCTCAAACCTGTCTTCTCTACACTGGAGGAGACTCTGCCCTCCTGCCAGTAATTTCAGGAGTGGGTACAAATGGAGAAGGGACCCAGGAGTGGTAGCTGAGAGCAACTGAGCAAAGGAGGAACTGTGTTGGAATGTAGGTGTTGGGGGAACGCTGACTGAAGAGAAGCGAGGCCATGGTGCTCTGTGGAGGCTGATGTAGTCCTCCCCAGGGCACCACCACAGTGCCAGTTCTGGATTCTGGCTATGGTCAAGAAGGGCCCTGGGTTGCCAGGATACCTCTAAAATGCAGGTGATGATGGGCCTGGGATGGAGCAGAGTCCAGGGCCACATATGAGTTTTCACTTTTTTAGAGACAGGGTCTCAACATATTGCCCAGGCTGACCTTGAACTTCCAGGTTGGAATAATCCTCCTTCAGTTTCACAAGTAGCTTGGATGGAGACACATGCCACTGCACCTGGCTGGTATATGAACTTTCATTGACCCTCGGTACTTTTGCTCATGTAGGCCCCTTCCTCCATAAAGAATATTCAAATTGTATTTTATAACTGTATTGATATAAAGACAGCTATTATTTAGGCTGTGTTCATATTATATAGTGGTTATTTTTAAACACAATTTTGGTAGTTGTAGATGGACATATACCTTTATTTTATTTATCTATCTGTGGTGCTGAGGATGGAACCCAGTGCCTCACACATGGTAGGTAAGGGCTCTGCCACTGAGCCACAACCCCAGCCTCTGTTCTACCCACTTTAACACAAATGTCTGTCGTGGTTACCCTAAGCCTGCTTTTACCTTTGCATGTTAGAAGTATTGGGAAAAGATAACTTGTCTCTTTAGTTTCACAATTCCACAGATGGAGAGGAATTATGCCGTGGCAGTTGTACTTAAAACATTATACTCAGGAGCCTTGTTTGTACCCGATTTAATTGATTTCGATGATGAGAGTTTGGATGTGAGATAGCACTGTATTTTTAACTTTTTTTAGTTGTAGATGGACACAATACCTTTATTTCATCTATTCATTTTTAATGTGGTGCTGAGAATCGAATCCAGTGCCTCCCACGTGCTAGGCAAGTGCTCTACCACTGAGCAACAACCCCAGCCTTGTATCAATGATTATAATATAGAAATGCTTCCTCCTAGTGTTAAAATAAATTAAAATGAAAACTTTTTTGTGGGTCCTAGGTAGTGGGCCTACTGTGCCTAATGATAACTTGGCCCTGAAAGAGGCCAGCACAGAGATTTCAAGAGGGACAATGGAAGAGGGAAGTGCTGAGGCTTGGGGAAGCTAGAAGCCTGTGTCTACGCTTGGGTGAAGTCCGTTAGCAGCCTGACTGCAACAGCAGCCCCTGCCTCCCTTGATGGACTGTAGACACTCCTCATTTCTCAAGTCCACTGCAACCTTGTTTCCTAGTCCAGAGTTCTTGCAAGCAAATTCCTCTCAGGGCTTCCAATTGGCTCCTATGACCTTGGGCAAACTCCTTACTATTGAATGAGAGCAGTTTATGGCACAGGGCTCCTGATGGGGAAGGGATAGAGCAAGGCCTGAGGAAGCTCTAGGGTAAATCCCAGGAGTCTCAGCTTCTCTCTTCCGAGGGGAGAAAAAGAGCTGGCACCAGACTGAGGCTGGCCTCCTGCCAGCCAGCACCCCACAGGGATAGGGGACAGCTGAATCAGTGGCTCCAGCTTGTCCATGCATTGGTACACATTGTCCAGGTCATAGAAAAACACCATCATAAACAAGTACAGGAAATGGCCATGTCCTGACTGTGACAACTTTATGGCAAGGGGAAGCAGAAGAGATGGTGAGGGGAATGAGATAGGGATTAAGAGGGTGGGGTGCTAAGAAGGAGTCGGGCTTCCTGGGGACCCAGGGAAAGGAGGAGACACCACGGAAATTAAAAACAACCTCAGTATGTTTGACACAGTTCACCCATCTGTTTAGATACTTGCAGAACTTTGTTTTTTTAATCCTCATTTTAGAATCAGGCTCAGAAAGATGAAGGAAAGAACTTGCCCAACTTATATTCAGCTAGTTAGTGGTGAAGCTAGATTTGAACAAATCTTGTCTGTGTGATTTGAAAGTGTTGGGTGGGTGGGAGATCAGTCCTTGAGGTGGCGGCAGGAAGGTTGGTGGTAACTGAAAGAGAAGTGCCTTTTCTCTTGTTTTTTCACCCATTTTGAGAGCCATGGTCAGTCTCTGCACTGCCTCCCAATTTTTTATTTATTTCCAAAAGGTGGATATCAGCAGAGTAATATTTATTTGGTGCTTACAGTATGCTAAGCATTCACACATTTTAACATACTTCCCTTCTCTCACAGTTATTGGGCACTTATTATGCCAAGCACTTTTATGTATTAGCTCATTTACTTTTCATCACAATTCTCTTATTCATTAACCAAATTCTATGTTTAATAATGAAATTACTCAAATTTTATGGACAAGAAAATAAAAAAAAAGAAACCAAGAGGAAAAGGGTCTCAACAGGTCACAGAGCTAGCAAATGAGGGAGCCCAGATTTGAAGCTTGTTCTGGCAGATTCCAAAGACCAAAGAAAGGGTGGGATTGGGCAGGGTGATGGGTATTAGAACCAGTGAAATGAACTCATGGGAAAATGAATCACAGTCCTAAAAGGATCAACAAATGACTGAGCCTAGTTTTCACCTGGAGGGTGGTAAGAAGTGTTTTCCCATGGCGATGGAGAAAAGAGAGGAAGTGGGCTTAGGGCTCAGATGGAAAAATTGAGGTTGACATTAGAAAGAAGTCCCTCATTGTGTGGATCATGAAAACACCCCTTTATCTGATGTTCTTCACTTGGGAGTCATGGGGCTTATGCAAAAAAAAAATGACTTCCTTGAGGCTTGGAGGAAGAGTGAGAATTTGGGGAGGACATGCAAGGAATCAGCCAAATTGCTTGGCAAAAGATGTTCTGAGGTCTTCCTGTAGAGATCAGCCCATGGATACAGGTGAAGAGGAGAAGAAACGGATTTGTGCCCCACAAATCTTTCCTACTAACTGCCCCCCACAGGCCTAGTGTGGCCCTATTTCTGTATTTGATGTTTACAAAGAATTGGCAAATTTACCTCTTGTGTGTGTGTGTTGCTGAAAATTGAACCCAGGGACAGATTTACTACTTAATATGTCTGGGACTTAGAGGCTGAGATCCTAGGAAGGCTTTGTACTTCCTAGTCCCCTCACAGGATAGAAAGTTAGAGAATAGTGACACAGTGCTACAGTGTCACAGAGTGAAGCACCTCACAAGCTGAGAACTTGGTGTCCTGAAAATGGTAAGATGAGGAAGGGCAACAGGAGACTACTATAACTTCATGTTACATAAACTTCTTCAATCTAAGCCTTATAGCAACCCCAGGTGCTTAAGCTTTATAGGTCAGTGATACTGAGACCCAAGGAGGGCTAAAATATGAAAAGAAACATGAGTGATGTGCCAGAGTGGTAGAGAAGATTAGAGGAGGACAAGATTTCATCCTAATATGTTGGTGCAGAGGTATTGCATCAAAGTAGCATTTAGAAGACTAGAATAGTGCCATCACCACAAAAGACAGGAACAGGATTGGGGGGATAGAAAGAGATGCCATGGAAAAAGTATGAGCTATGAGCTACAGTAGGCTGTTTTAGTCATCTTTTTTGCTGCTGTGACTAAAAGATCCGACCAGAACAATCATAGAGGAGGAAAAGTTTATTTGAGGGCTCATGTTTTCAGAGGTCTCAATCCATACACAGCTGGCTCCATTCCTCAGGGCTTGAGGTGAGGCAGAACATCATGGCAGAAGAATGTGGCAGAGGGAAGCAGATCACATGATAATCAGGAAGCAGAGAGAAAGAGTCCACTCACCAGATACAAAATATATACCCCAGAGGCATGCCCCCAGTGTCCACCTCCTCCAGCCACACCCTACCTGCCTTCAGTTACTATCAGTGATAATCCTGTCAGGAGATTAATTCACTGATTGGGTTAAGACTCTAACAACCCAATCATTTCTCCTCTGAACCTTCTTGCATTGTCTCACAGGTGAGTTTTGGGGGGACACTTCACATCCAAACCATAACATTAGAAGGTGGGAGAGCACAGGTTCTACCTGGTGATCTTGAAGAACTGTGCTGGAAGGAAAACACAGTGGGAACAGAGATAGGGAGAATTGGCCTCGGGCAGAGAGCCCTACACAATCAGAGGGAGACTGAATTTAATTATCTATGGGAAGCCTTTGAAGGCTTTTGAGGAGGAGAGAGGTAAGGCATAATATTATCCTACCTAAGAAACGAAATAAATCTCTAGTAACTGTCCCTAAAGAAATGAAGCTTTATGTCTTGGGATGTAGATCAGTGGGTGATCTTTTATTCAGCATGTGTAAGGCCCAGGGTTCTATCCCCAACACTGGAAGAGAGAGAGAGAGAGAGAGAAAAGAAGAAGAAGAAGAAGAAGAAGAAGAAGAAGAAGAAGAAGAAGAAGAAGAAGAAGAAGAAGAAG
>NW_026000294.1:3723445-3751065 GCF_001458135.2 Marmota marmota marmota | reverse complement strand
GAGGAGGAGGAGGAGGAGGAGGAGGAGGAGGACGACGAGGAGGAGGAGGAGGAGGACGAGGAGGAGGAGGAGAGAAGAGAAGAGAAGAGAAGAGAGAGAAAGAAAGCCTACAGAACTTATAAGATACCATCAAGTGGACCAATGTACACATCAAGGAAGTTTGAGAAAGAGAAAGGGGCAGAAAGCTTATGTAAAGCAATAATGATTAAAAAACAACTTCCCAACTGGGGAGGAAATAGACATCCAGTTCATAAAGTACAAACGATCCCAAATAGAATGAACCCAAAGAAGTCTACAGTGAGGTACATTATAATCAATTGTCAAAGTTCAAATACAAAGAGAATTTTGAAAGCACTAAGAGAAAAGGGATTCATAATGTACAGAGTGTTTCATTAAGACTGCGAATACATTTATTGCAGGAAAACTTGCAGAAGAGAAAGGAATAGTAAAGTATAAAAAGAAAAAAATTATTTGCCAACTCAAAACACTATAACCAACAAAATCAGCCTTTGAAAATGAAGAAGTTTAGATAAAATTTTCTCTGATAGACAAAAGGGAGATTGTATCCACTAGACAAGAAGTGCTAAAGTGAGTTCTTAAAGCTAAAACAAAATGGCACTACTCACTAAAATGAAAGCATATAAAATATAAAACTTACTACATGAAGGGGATTATAGAGACAAGTATAGAAGATTGTAATTCTGCAATGGTATAGAATTAAAGCTAAAAAACAAAAATCTATTAATGGATACACAATATACACAATATAAAAATATGTAAATTCTGATGTAAATAGCATAAAGTATGTGCATGCATGCATGAAAAATAAAAGCATACATGAGATTGAAGTTGTTACCAGTTTGACATAGACTGTTATATGTGTAAGAGGCTAATATATGCTTATGGTAAGTATGCATGAATACACACACACACACACACACACTAATTAAAAACACACATAAAAAGAGGATTCAAATACTACTAGAAAACGATCAAAAAAATACAAAGGAAGACAGTTGGAGAGGAAAAGACAAAAAAAATACTACAACTCAGAACATAATTAACAAGAAGACAATATCAAGTCTTTTGCTATCAATAATTCTGTTAAATGTAAATGGATTAAAGTTTCCAATCAAAAGCCAAAGAGTGGTTTAGTGGATAAAATATCAAGACCTAACTATATGATGTCCACAGGAGACTTGTCTAGAATTAACGATACACACAAGCTGAAAGAAAACAATTAAAAAAGTTATTATATGTAAATGGCAAACAGGATAGCAGGGGTAGCTATATTTACATAGGACAAAAAATATTAAGAAATTTAAGTAAAAATTTTAGGTAAAAATGGTCACAAGAGACAAAGAAGGACATTATACAATGACAAAAGAGTCAATTTCCCAGGAAGATATAATAATTATATATGCAACCAACAATAAAGCACCCAAATATATGAAGCAAACATTGTCAAAACTAAACAGAGATAATAGCAACATATGATATCAGATTTCAATAACATACTTTCAATAATGGATAGAACATACACACAAAAATTTAAAAAAACATGGAACCTGAACAACTTCATAGAATAAATGGACATTATAGACATATTTGGAACATCTCGCTCAAGAGCAGCAAAATACACATTCTTCTCCAGTACACATGAAACATTCACCAGGATAGATTACATGTTAGTTAACAAAACAAGTCTTAACAAATTTAAGAAGACTGAAGTCATACAAATATTTTTCCTGACCACAATGGAATGAAACTAGAAACTAAAAGCATAAAGAAAACTAGAAAATTCAAAATCTATGGATCAAATTAAAAAATCAAATGAGAAATTAGAAGATATCTTGAAACAAATGAAAATACAACATGCCAAACTTATGGGACACATAAAATGCAGTCAAAAACAACATGTGGTGGCACACAAATGTAAACCAAGCTACTCAGGAGCCTGAGGCAGGAAGATTGCAAGTTTGAGACCAATCTGGGTAACTTGAGAAGACTGTCTCAAAATATAATAAAAAGCCCTGGAAATATATATCAGAGGTAGAGTGCTGACCTAACCTGCTAACATGTGTAAGGTACTGAGTTCAATCTCCACTACCATCTAAAAAACACGCTTTGTTTCTATACGTTAACAGTGAAGACAATAATTCCACTTACAATAGCATAAAAAAGAATAAAATATTTGGAAATAAGTGAGGAGGCAAAAGACTTTTCCCCTGACAATGATACTAATCTGCATGCCTTTATTGGGTTTTCTAAATTTTTTATGCAGTGCTAAGGATTGAACCCAGCGTCTCACATGAGCTAGGCAAGTGCTCTGGTCACTGAGCTACAGCTACAGCCACAACTATACTAATCTGAAGAAAAAAAAAATCAAGAAGACACAAATAATTGGAAAGATCACCCATGTTTAGGGATTCACAGACTTAATATTGTTAAAAGTATTCATACAATTAAAAGCAATCTATAGATTTGGTGCTGTTCCCATGTCAATAGTGAGAGTGGACATCTTGACTTTTTCCTGATTTAAGAGGAAATGTTGTCAGTTTTCCCCCACTCAGAATGATGTTGGGTTTGGGTTTGTCATATAGAGCCTTTATTGCACAAGTTTCTTCTATCCTTAGTTTCTTTTGTTTTCTCAAAATGGTGTTGAGTTTTATCAATGACTCTTTCTGCACCTAATAAGATGATCATTGATTTTTGTCCTTGGTTCTATTTATGTGGTATATTTTCAGATTTGTGTATGTTGAACCATTCATGAATAGCTGGAATTAAACCATCTTGATCATGGTGTGTGATCTTTTTGTTGTATTGTTGAATTTGATTTACAAATATTTTATTAAGGATTTTGCATGAATGTTGATCAAGGATATAGGTCTGTAATATTTTTTCCTTTATGTATCTCTACCTGGTTTTGATATCAGGGTGATACTGACTTTGTATTTCATGGAATAATTTCAGGAACACTGCTGTTAATCTTTTCTTAAAAATCAGCTGTACAAGCCAGGTGTGGTGGTACATACTATAATCCAAGTGGCTCAGGAGGCTTAGGCGGGAGGATCTCGAGTTCAAAGTCAGCCTCAGCCACTTAGCAAAGTCCTAAGCAACTCAGTGAGACCTTGCCTCTAAACAAAATACAAAACAGGGACTGGGAGTGTTCCTCAGTGGTTAAGCACCCCTGTGTTCAATTCCTGGTACAAAAAAAAATCAGCTATGTATCTATCTCAACTACTCTTTGTTGGGATCATTTTTGTCCCTCTTTCTCAATCTCATTGCTTGTTGCTGATCTGTTTAGGCTTTTTATTTCTTCTTGATTCACTTTTGGTGGGTTGTATGCATCTAAAAATTTTTACATTTCTTCCAGATTTTCCAATTTATTGGAATGTAAAATTTGAAAATAGTCTTCCTTTGAGTTTCAGTGGTATATGTTGTGATATCCTCCATTTTTGCCTCTAATGTTACTAATCTTGGTCTTTTCTCTCTTTCTTTTGGTTACGTCAGCTAAGGTTTTATCATTATCCTTTATCTTTACCAAGAACCCTTTGATTAATTGATCCTGTGTATTTTTAAAGTATTTATTTCATCTGTGCTCTTTATTATTTCTTTCCTTCTGCTAGTTTGGGGTTTGGTCTGTTCTTGAACTGCATCATTGGGTTATGTATTTAAGATCTTCCTGATTATTTTTTTTTGTAATCACTCATAGCTATAAATTTCCCTCTGAGTACTGTGTATGCTGTATCCCATACAGATTCTGGAATGTTTTATTTTCATGCCAACAATTATATGAAAAAAAATATTCAACATCTTTAGCTATCAGGGGAATGCAAATCAAAACTACACTGAGATTCCATCTCACTCCAATCAGAACAGAAATCATCAAGAACACAAATAACGCTAAATGCTGGCAAGGTTGCAGAGAAAAGGGAACTGCACACTGCTGGTGGGAATGCAAATTAGTAGAATCACTATGGAAATCAGTATGTAGCTTCCTCAAAAAGCTTAAAACAGCACTACCATATGATCCAGTTATACCACTCCTTGGTATTTACCCAAAAGAATTAAAGTCAGCATATTTTACATGCATTCCCATGTTTATAACAGCACAATTCACAAGAGCCAAGTTATGGAATCAGCCTAGGTGTCAATCAGCAGATGAATGGATAAATAAAATATGGCAAATACCACCCAATGTTTATTAAGCCATGATGAAAAATAAAATGATGTCATTTTCAGGAAAAGTGGATGAACCTGAAGAACAACATGTTAAGCCAAATAAGCTAGACTCAGAAAGACAAATATTGTATGTTTTCTCTCATATGTGGAAACAAGAAGGAAGACAAGAGGAACATTGTAAATTTAAAGAGATTAGTATAGAGGAATGGGATCCATGAGGGCAGGGAGGGGAGGGCAAGGGGAGATAATGTGGAATGAATTTGATCAAACCATCTTATCAGCATGTATGAATATCCCACAATGAAACCCATCATTCTGTATAATTACTATGCACCAATTAAAATCCCAATGGAACTTTTTACACATATAGAAAAAAACAATCCTAAAATTCATATGGATCCAAAATGACCAAAATAGTCAAAGTGATCTTTAGAAAGAGCAAAGCTGGAGTCATCACAATCCTGATTTTAATATACTACAAAGCTATTGTAATTGAAGCAGTATGGTACTGGCATTAAGGAAGAGAGACCAATGGGACAGAATAGAGAACCTGGAAATGAGCTCATGTATATATGATCTGATCTTTGACAAGAGTACCAACAATATACAACAGGGTAAAGACAGTCTTTTCAATAAATGCTGTTAGAACAACTGGATATCTATATGCAAAAGAATGAAATTGGCCCCCATCTTACACCAAACACAAAAATCAAATTAAAAAATTGATTAAAGACTACACATAAGACCCAAAAAGTGTAAAACCAGGAAAAAACTGAGGCAGAGCTTCTTGACATTGGTCTTGGTGATAATTTCTTGGATCTGACAAGAAAAGCAAAAATACATGAGTGGGGTTATATTAGACCAAAAGGGCTCTGCACAGTAAAAGAAACCATCAAAACAGTGAGAATGAAATGGAGAGAAAATATCTGCAAGCCATTTTTCTGATAATAATTCACTATGCAAAACACAAAACATATAAGAAACTCCTATAACTCAATAGCAAAAAAATATCTGATTTTAAAAAATGGACAAAGGACTTGTGCCGCAGTCTGGCTGGGCACAATTTACAAGCTGACTTGTCAAGCAGAAACAAACTTTATTTTTAGAACACACACACACACACACACACACACTGCACCAACCGAGCTCTTCAGGAATTCCCTCAGAGCCCAACTGCCACCACCAGCTTCCCGGGAGCTCTCAACCCCCACTCCTCCCGCTCTTGAGGCCGATTGGCTGGGTCGCATGGGCGGAGCCAAAAGAGTCCCCCAATGAGCAGCTCTGTGGTCTGAAAGGGCGGGGAAACAGCCCAATGAGCATCCCCGCAGAGGAGCCAATCAGCTGGCAGCTGGAAGTTTGCTGGGGCCATGGTGAGCCAATCAGCTGGAAGTTTGCTGGGGCTGCTGTGAGCCAATCAGCTGGAAGTTTGCTGGGGCCCCTTTGGCTGTGGCTCTCAACAGACTTGAATAGGTATTTCTCAAAAAAGTGATACCAATGACTATGAAGGAATAGTCACCATTACTAATCATCAGTGTTGTGCGAAAGTCATAATGAGATATTATCTCACATGTGCTAGGATGGCTATAAAAAAGTTATCAAATGTTGGTGAGGATGTTGAGTAATTAGAAATCTTTCACTCCATTACTGAGGTATAAAATGCTGCAGTCACTGTGGAAAATAGTATGAAGATTTTTTAAAAACTAAAAATACAATGGCCACATGATCCAGCAATCCCATGTCTAGATATATATTCAAAATAATTGAAATCAGAATCTCAAAGAGATATCTGCATCCCCCATGCATTGTAGCATTCATCACCATAGCCAAGATATGGAATCAACCCAAATGTCCATCAGCAGATGAATGAATAAAGAAAAAGTGATATAAGAAAGAAAAAAGTGATATATGCTAATACTATGATATTATTCAGCTCTAAAGAAGGAGGAAATTCTACCACTTTTGGGCAACATAAATAAATATACCTGGAGGTCATTATGCTAAGTGACATAAATCAGTCTCAAAAAGATGAGATTCCATTTATATGTGTTGTCTGCAATATTCAAAGTCACAGAAGCACAGGATAGAATGGTGGTTGCCAGGGGCTACAGGGGGAGAGAGGAATGGGAAATTGCTGTTCAACTGCTATAAATTTTCAAGTTATGCAATGTAAATTCTA
Source organism: Marmota marmota marmota (assembly GCF_001458135.2). Classification (NCBI taxonomy): domain Eukaryota; kingdom Metazoa; phylum Chordata; class Mammalia; order Rodentia; family Sciuridae; genus Marmota; species Marmota marmota. The sequence goes on along the minus strand of NW_026000294.1, from coordinate 3,744,704 downwards.
CAGATCTGCTGTACAACATAGTCCCTATAATTAGCAATACAGTATGGCTCACTTAAAGTTTTTTAAGAGGGTAGATCTCATATTAAGTATTCTTACCATGATAAAAGACAAGGGGAGCAACAGGAACTTTTGAAGGTGATGGATATGTTAAGTACTTGCACTTATGTTAAGTGATTGCACTGATGGCATCCCAGTGTATTCATATGTATCAACTCATCAAATTATACATATTAAATATGTTTGGTGTTTAAATAATAATTGTACTTCAATAAAATTTTTTAAAGAATCAAAACAAAGAAAGTCTTGGCTACTCCTGCCACGTGGGCCATAGGAGAGAGGAGGTATGTCTGGGTGTACAGAAGCAGGTGCTGCATGGGGTCTGAAATTCAAAAGGCTGAGAGCACGCTTGAGGGCCATTGATATGCATGCTTAAGCAAACCAAAGGGGCACACATCAGGCTAGGAATAGGGAAAGCTAGTTCTCTCCAAAGGGACAAGCCCAGTACAGATTGTGAGGGCTGTATCTTCCAGTAAGAATATGTTCCAGGCCAGAGACTCACTCTTATGTGGCTGGGATTGTACTCATAAGACTGCCTTTCCCAACACTTGTGGTATGAATTGAATGATGGTGCCCTGTCCAAAATCCATGTTAAAATTTAATCTCTGGTGCCACAGGTCCTTGGGAGGTGATCAAGTCATAATGGGCTTCAGTTTGAAGGGAGTGCTCTTTTACCTTCCATCCTTTCCACTATTTTAGAATAGAGGATGAAGCAGCAAGGCACCATCTTGGAAGCAGACATCACCCCTCAGAAGATCCTGCTGGCACCTTGATCTTGAACTTCCCAACCTCAAGAACTATGAGAAATAAATTCATATTATTTATAAATTCCTTATCCTGTGGTACTTTATTACAGCAGCACAAATAAACTAAGATTCTGTTATCGTCTAGTGCTCGGTTCATTATCTCCATTCAGCAAAGAATTGAAGAACAGGACACAGAAATAGCAAGCAAGAAGTAGGTTTATTGCAAAGGCGACAGAGATACAGATATAGACTTCACCAAAGAGAAGGGGCCTCAGAGCTGGGAATCTGGAGGGGAGTTTTGGCCTGTTCTTTTTATGGTTTCTGGAATATTCTTCTTTCATTATCTCCTCCCTTGTCCACTTGCTCCTCACTATTATTGCTTGGTGAGCCCTCTGTCCATGCATCTGTTTTAGTTTGTCTATTGGATCTCTGTCTTAGGAGCATCAGTATAGTATCTGTCTGACTGGGTCCCTCACTTATGTCCATGAGCACTTTCATCAAGCAGGAAATTGACCTCATCAGAAGACCCTCTCCCTGCTCCTTTGTTCTGGCCGTGCCCCCACCTTCCTCACTAACATCTTGCCCTGACTGCCTAAGCCCTTCAACATCTCCCTCAATACTGATTTCCTTTATTAACTTGGCTTCATCTGTACTACATTTGCAGAAGGAAGGAAATCACTCATAGCCATCCTATACAGGAAAGGCCCTGAAAGAGCTATGGGGCCAATGAGCAGATATAGTTATGGAAGTGGTGGAGATCTAAAAGGGTAGACTCAGGAGCATGGGCAGGGCTGGGCCCGAGGCTCATGTGGGCCATGGGAGTTCTAGAGGGCCTAGGAGGGCTGGTTTGAATGGAAAGGCAACTTCCAAAGAGTGAATTTGACTTAAGAGAGAAGCACATGGTAAATTCCCAATTAGCCAAGAAAGGCACTGAAGAATTCTTTCTTCAGGAATTCCTCATATGGAATGTTAGTTTTCCTGAAGGCTGCATTTCTCCTGAAGTGTCCTATTGCCTGCTTATAAGAACAACTCCTCAAAAGGGGTCAGATAGTTCACCAGTGTCCAGGGTTGCTGGGGTGGCAGGTGAGAGTACGCATAATTCTGTGCAGCACATTCACTTGCTAGAGAGACAACTCACATTCTTGTTCCTTAGACCAAGAGTGGGGACTACAACCTTGCTCATCTTTGTTAAGGAAGGACGTGGTAAAATTTGGGAACCTTGAATGGCCCATGGTAGGCTCAAAGACCCATTCTTTTGCAATGAGTAGGGCTTCAGGAATTCCTTGAATCATAATCCAGACCTCAAGTTCATGCTCTATTACCCAAGTTCATATATTCAACAGATATTCTTTAAGCATTTATTATATCAGATTCTGTGCTGAGTTCCAGAGTTCTTCCCTTAAGGAAACCCTTCCAAACCCTAATCTTGGCCTTCTTTCTAGCCACTATATTTTTCCTAATTCCTAACTCTGAGTTCCAGAGGGAAGGAGAAGAAAATACATCCAAATAGATGAGAAGTGCATCATCCAGATGGAAGTAGACCAGGAGCCACAACATCCCAGTGTCTCCTGAGGAGGTGGGTGAGCCCTCAGGTCTTTACCTCTCAGTCTAGTCCCCAGGAGACAGTGGTAGCAGCTCACGGACAGGGCTCAGAGTACAACCTGACACTCAATATGTTGCCTGAGGGCAGAATGGGAGCCACGTGGTCTGGGGGTTGGCCCACCTGAGTTTTTAGTAAGTTGGCTGCTTGCTGTTGTGAGTGGGCTACAGCCTCACCGAATTCCAGTAATTGAAGATTTAATGGCCATTCCTACTGAAACTGCATAGAATATCTTCTATAATATACATTATTTGATTTCAAATTCATTAGCTTGACACATGGAACATGGGACAACTGAGGGATTCCTGACAGAAGCCTCCATATATTTGCTTTTCTCTCTTTCCCTCTCTCTATCCCTCTCTTTCTTAAGTTCTCTTTCTCCTTTCTTTTCCACTTTCTTTGCCATCTGTCCATCTAGCACTGACTGAGAACCAGCAGGCCCTGTGCTGGGCTCTGGGCCCAGAGTTGAATAAGGGCCAGGTCTTGCCTACAAGGTGCTCAGAATCCCATGAAGGAGATAAATATGGAAATTGTTTCAATACACAGTGTTAATTGACAAATTGGAGAGAGCCTGGAGAGTGAGGGGTGGGCGGTAGGAGGTTTTTTGAAGGAAGTGCTGTCAGAGAGTTTTCAAACGTAAGTAGTAATTAGCCAGGTAATGGGGAGGAGCAAGGAAGGCATTCTGATTCTAGGGGGTGGGGGCAGGCAACATGAGTGGAGATGAGGAACTGGAAGAACCTGGGATGCCAGGTCCCAGACATGCACGCCAAGCCAGTGTTTCCAAAACTGAGTTCAGCTTAACACTATGTTCCATAAGGAGGCTGGGGTGCAAGAGATTCTGATGTCAAAGAAGTGGGGCAACAAGCTTCTTTTAGACCCCCCTTCTTGGTGAGCCCCAATACACATTAGCCAAGTCAACATGTAATAATGAAATTTGTTTTTGCTGGGCACAGTGGCACACGCCTGTAATCTTAGCAGCTCAGGAAGCTGAGGTAGGAGGATTGTGAGTTCAAAGCCAACCTCAGCAATTTAGCGAGTCCCTAAGCACCTCAGCAAGACCCTATCTCTAAGGAAAAAATAGAAAAAAGGGTTGGGGATGTGGCTCAGTCATTAAGCACCCCTGGGTTCAATCCTGGGTACCAAAATAAATAAATAAGTTTGTTTTACTTTGCTAGGCCCAGCATTTTCCTAATGTATTTGCCCCTGGAACCCATTTTCGTACCTGATCCTGTGAATAATTCCAGGCCATATTTGGGCAATGTTACCATCGACACGAGGGACCTAGCAAAGGGTTTTAGTTAGGGAAGGGTGAGGTTGGACTTAGGTTTCAGAAGACTCCCTCTGGACACTGTGTGGGCCTGAGGTTGAGAGAATAGAACAGGGAGATCAGAAGAGAGATTACTATCACTGTCCAAGCAAGAGAAATGAGAATCCTGCCCACAGCAAGGGGGTAGCAGAAATAGCCTTTCTTATCTTTGAACTAGGCCTCATCAATGCACTAGACGCCCACCCACAGCCCAGAACTGAGCCCCCTTGTTGTACTGAGTCCCACCCTGGATTTGGTCTCTGCAACTGTCCCAAGCCCAGCCTTGTTCCAGCCTCCCCACCCCAACTTCTCCAGACTGCCCCGGGCACCAGTGTGCTGGCACTAGAAAAAGCTAGATTCCTGGCCTGTCTCCACCCTGAAGCCTTGAAAGGCTGTGGTCCCATGGAGCCCATTGTCCTCCATTCATTTCTCCCTAATGGGACTTGCAACTGGGGTTGGTCTGGCCCCAGGCTCCTTTCTCATGAAGCATTTTATGACTTCCCATTAGAGGGACTTTGTTGCAAAGTCTGGCCAGACTGATGGCAGCGATGAAATAATGCAGTCGGTGGGAAGAGGTCTGGGCTAAGAGATGCAAATAGTAGTTCTTTTCCCCTTGAATCAGCCTCATTTCCCCCCTCCAGTAAAGTATAAGGTCAAAGTCACAGGCAGACATGCTCCATGCCAGGCCATTCCTGTGGGCAATGCTGATGGGTACCTCTCTCCACATCTGCACACTCAGTGTAGACTGAACAAAGCTTCCAGGCCTATAGAGACCTGAGCTGGTCCAAATGCTCATAAAACGGAGTGCAGGGCCAGTGACCTTCAGATACTCACAGGCGCAGGAGCACGCGCACGAGCAGACACATGCACGCACACATGAGCCTGACATTTTGACCTGTCTGCTTTGATGCATCCATTTGGACACCAAGAACATTGTGTTCTGACTGCTTTAATTGGATGGCTTTGACACAAAGGGATTTTTATAAGGCCTAAAATTAAACCATTAAACTTTCAGCTTAAAAAATGAGCATTATTATCTAGTATTATTTGCAAAGGACATCTTCACCTCACCACTTAACCTCATCCTCTTGGTGACCCTAGCTCTGATGGGGATTGGTGCAGGAGTTCAGGAATGAGGGCCCATTCAGGACTGTTGGAGGAGCCAATCCGTTGATAATAAAAACGTGATGATTTCACACTGGAACACAGCCATCTGGGCATAGTGTATGTGATGTCACCAGTGAAATAGTCCTCAAGATGTCATAGATGTTAAGGTGTGCTGTAGTACAGTCATGCAAGGACATACATGGCACATAATTATGCATCCTCACAATGGCACAGAAAACAACCCCAGGTGCAAAGACACGCAGGAGCCCCCACACAGACACACAGGGGCCTGCCTAGACACCAGGTAGTCTCCAGCACACAGCCCTCCTCATCTCTTTGGTTGTATAGACATGGCTCGTGGGGTATCCTGGTGACCCAGCTTCTGCTGGGATCTGTCGGTGGGCACACTAGTCATGAGGCAAGGGCCAAGGCCTATAGGCACTTATAGCCCTTATAAACATGGAAACAGGATGAACTGTTTGGGGGCTGGTGGGGCTGATTGTGCTGGAGTTTCCCAGACATGGGCAGGAAGCACTGTTGGAGCCCTGGTTCTGGGCCTCAGCCACTGATTACCCCATGGCCCTCACCCAGGGCTGAGTCACATATTTGGTCAGCCTTGCAAACAGGGACAGAATGGCATATTTGAGGTTGGGTTGTAGGCTGGCATAGTGCTATTGTACTTGCTCCTTGCAGGGGCCTGGGAAGGTCTCAGCCCTTTGCCCCTACAAAGGAAGAATGCAGCCTGTAGGGGAGAGCATAGGGAGGGGGCTGGCACTCCTGCTCAGCTCTGTAGGGCACTCTCTGCTGGGGGATGGAGAAGAAGGAGACCAGAGAGCAATGGTCTCCAGATTGCAATGAGGTGTTGGTCCAGACAGGCCTTCTAAATAGACCATCTTGGCACAGGACAGGACTAGGGACATGCTTTCTCCCCTCATTCAGGCCAAGTCAGCCAGATTATGTGGGGAGAAGAACTTTTCTTGCTAGAACGCAAAAGTCTTCACACAAGATCCTTCCACAGCCCCTCTCCTTCTTCATGGGTAATGGGCACCCACAGACCAAGCTGGTTCTGCAGCTGGAGATGATTGGCCAGGTACAAGTAACAGTCTCTCCCCTCCAGCCCCACATCCCCTACCAGACACACACACACACAGACACACACACACACATCATATCTGTATAACCAGAACCTTCTCTTGTTCTCAGGGGAGTGTCTCTCTGGCCCTGTTCTTCTGTGCTTGTAGGAAGTCTATTCAGGTTTAGCTGATCACTGGTCTGCTCCATCTTATTTCCCCAGAGCTTTTGGCGGCCCCTTCCATCCAGCCATCCACCATTGCCCAGGGGCTCCTAGAGGGTCTCGGTACTCACAGATCTGTCACAGTGCCTGAGCCCAGAGGGACTGATCTGAGACTCTAGGTAGAGCAGTCAAGGGTATTTCCCTAATGCTGCAGCCAAGGTGGGAGAGACACCATCCTGAGAGGTTGCAGGAGAGCACAGGTACAGAGGCCAGAGAGGAAAGGCTCTTGGTTTTGTCCCCTGCCCCCAGTGCCAGTAATAAGTCGACCACTTTTGAGGGCCATTTGTTTTATTCTCTGATTATTAATCTCGGGAAAGAAAACAACACTCAAACCTCCGTCTGTCTCTAGGAAGATGGGCTCTCTCCATTTTACAACTTAGAATTTTACAATTTTCTTTTGCAATTCTCACTGTCAGGAAGTTCATCCTGATGTCTAACTCAAATTATTCATGTGATCAATTTCACATTTGTGAAGTATTGCTCAGCACATCCGGTACTTCAGTGCAGTTTAAGTCTAGCTCTTCTTGGGAGACCCTGAGGGAAGCTGCTACTTCTGGTTGTTAGTTAACACAGAATAGGAAATGGGATCTCTATACAGGTCTCTAGATGTGATCCAGGGTGGCTATAAAGTGAGAGCTGCAGTGTCTGGTGTGACATACTAAGATGTGGCAAGGGAGAAAAATACTTATGAATATAATGATGACACCAAGTCATATGGTGTATGGGATATGGGCACACAGATGATAGAAGCTAACTCCTTGAGTGTGAATCCTGATCCATCGCTTAGTACATGATTTGAGGCAAAAGATTTAACTTCTCTGTGCTTCAATTTTCTCATCTGCAAAATGAGGATGACAATATTACTATTTATATCATAGGATTGCTGTAAGGATTAAATGAGTTAATACTTAGTGCCCAGCACATAGTGAGAGCTTTGTAGGCTTAATTTAAAAAAAATAGCTACTCCATATCAAGTACTTCCCAGGTACCTGGTGCTTTTTTTATACTATTTCATTGAATCTTCAGAATGCTCTCTGAGGTTGATACTTATCTCTAATGCATCATTGAAGAACCTGAAATCTACAGAGGTTCAGGAACTGGCCCAAGATCACTCTTATATTAAATGACAACAGTGTTTCCAGTGCAGGAGGTCTGACTCCAGAGACCCAGTGTTTAATCTCTAGGTCACACTTCCACATGAGCTGGGTGCACCATTCTCAGTGGCCAGTCGCCTTCTCTGCCTTGGGACCAAAGTCAAGGTTGCCCCTTCAATGGCTCCCTCAGGCTCTCTGGATAAAATCTCATGTTCCTGGTATGACATGGTAGGCTCTCCATACTTGTCCCTGCCCACATGTCTCATCGTCCATTCCTCCATTTGCTTATAGTCCTTGCTCTGGCCATTTCCCTTCTTATAGTTCCTAAAACATATCACGCCTTCATTTTCTTCTTAGACTCTGAACATGTAGGGTCTCTTTGCCTCAGATGCCCTGCCTCTCCTTTTTTCTTTTTTCCAATAGAAGTTCTTTTTAAAAACTTTTTAAATTGGTGTATTATAACTATACATAATAGTGGGACTCGTTGTTACATATTCATACATGCACCCAATGTAACAATATAGTTTTGGTCAATTGCATTCCTCAGTACCCCTGCCTCTCCTTTATTTATTTATTACAGTACTAGGGATTGAACCCAGGGGCTCTCTACCTCTGAACTACATCTCCAGCACTTTTTTATACCTTTATTTTGTTTATTTAGTTTTATGTGGTGCTGAGGACTGAACCCAGTGCCTCACATGGGCTAGGTGAGTGCTCTACCACTGAGCCACAACCCCAGCATTTCAGCACTTTTTAAAATTTGTTGTAATTACTTATACATGATAGTAGAATGCACTTTGACACCTCATACATAAATGGAGTATAATTTCTCATTCTTCTGGTTGTACATAATATTCTTTATTTTGAGACAATGTTTGGCTAAGTTGCTGGGGCTGACCTCCAACCTGCAATCCTCCTGCCTGAGCCTCCTGAGTTGCTGGGATTATAGGTGTGCACCAGGAAACCCTTCTTGATCTTCCTCTTCAATGACAATCTGAGGTCAGTTGTTGACTTGAGCCTTTCTTACATTGTACATGCACACCTTTTTTTTGTGCTTATGTTCTCAACTACTATGGATCATTGGAAGGCAAGAGCTGTGACTATTTTCATCTAGAACTCCTGGTACTTAATGAGGGACTGGCCCAAGTGACCTCAGCCTATGCTTGTTGAATGAATGATTGGGAACATCAGCCAAGCAGGGCAGAAATGTGACCCTAGAGGAAGAGATGTGAGCAATCATCCCACCTAGGCCATGTACTGGGGGCAGGAGAAGCCCTTAGGGAAGACTTTGCCAACCTGGCACTGGGAAGGAGGCCATTAGAAGGTAGAACCAGAATAGACTCTGCTTGTAGATGAAAGAGAGAAGGAGAACATAGGAGAGACAGAGATGGCAATGAGGCAAGGGACAAGGGAAAGAAAGAAAAAAATATTAAGGACATCTCTGTGCTACTGAATGCACATTCTGTGAGTATGAATGGAGGGGTGGTTGGGTTGCATTCATGTTAGATGTGGGTATTCTTGCCTAGGAAAGAGGCAGGTTCTCACACAGAAACCCAAACTGTAAGAGGGAGAGGCGGTCCTTTGGCAGGAAATGACCTCCTTAGTTTTTCCAGTGCCCTGGGCTCTTGGGGTCTGGACTTGGCAAGGACAGTTACACAGACATGGTTTTCTGGGTGGCACCTTTATTGGGGAGGCAGGGTGGGGTTTTGGAAATCAGACAATGAAGCTCCATGTTAGTCTGTGTTGATTTCCCTGTTTTTGTCCATGTGCCTGTAGGAAAGTCTTAGGGTTAGTATATTCTAGGGCAGGAAATTAAGGGAAAAAACTATTAATTTCCCACCACCGTCACATACACAGGCCAAAGCATTACATGGGTAACACACTGTGTGTACAGAGCCCATGTAGAGTGGAGGCCCCAGAAATTATGATAAGTCCCCATTGGAAATATGTGTCTCAGCAAATAAACTGTGGCCACCTCTAGTCGTGTGAGGAGTCTCCACTACTAACCCAGGAACAACTACGCTTTCTTTTTTAAGGATATCAATGAATTTTTTAACAAGGGACCAAAGAGAGGACCCAGGCAAAAGGGGAAAGGGAGGGAGTGATGAGAAAAATGTAGTGTTAAAAACACCTACAAGACCCTTGGGACCCAAGATCTTGCTGGGTGTTAAATTATCTCTTTAATAAGAAAAAGCCAGAAAAGAAAACTGGGCAATTACAAGCTAATGGTAATCTTGCAGAAAGGGCTATTAGCAAATAGGGTGCCTGAAAATATTCTCCATGCACAGGTTTGTCAATCAAGCGGCTAGACCTGGTTCATTCAGAGCTACACAGCAAATCTGCTCTCTGAAGGCGAAGAGGAGGGATGTAGGTAAGGAGGGAGGGAGAGACTGAGTACATTTGGCAAATGAGGTCAGAGCTGCCTGACTGCCAAACCCAAAGCTGAAGCATTTCCTGGTAGCTGGAACTTGGAAAGATCTGGGCTCAAGTCCCTGGGAGATGTATCCAAGGAAGCGTATCTCCAAAGATGCTGTGGGAATGACTCTGCTGTTTCTGTGAATCAGTGTCTCTTAGATTGCTAAAATTCCCCAGTTCTACTTGGCAATTTATAACCATGGGACAACTGAGATCTGATACTGAAATGGCCCAGCCCAGTTCCACCCAGTGAGATAGTAACAGAGGAGGAGCCAGCTGCCAGCATCCCACAATCATTTCAGCCAGAAAAGGAAAAAAAAAAAGATTTCTTCTCTTGATGAAAAGGTGGGAGTGGAAAGGTGGGAATTCTCATGGATTATAGGTCCACAGTTATTATATGGCTGGAAGCTCTGTTTTAAAGCAAGGAAACCTTTTCCAGAAGCACCCCTAGCAGGCTTCCCCAAGTATCTCATTAGCCCAAAATGTGTCACATGGCCATGCCTGAGACAATCATAGGCCAGGAGGGATTGACACCTTGACAATATGTTTAATACAATCATAGCCCACCTCTGGATGCACATGATCATGCAGAGGATGATGGCAACCTGACCTAAATCAGGGTTCCATAGAGAAGGGGAAAGGCATGGAATGGGGAAGCCCTAGTTTACACACTATGAGTTGTTACGGGACACTATTTGCCTCTTGTAGCTGCTATTGGTCACCAAGGCAAGCTCAAAAGATACCAGATACCAGATCCAAGGAGCCTCCTGCTTATGTGGCATGTTTGCAGATAGCAGCTGTGATCTCTCAGGATTCTTTTTTTAAAAAAAATTAGTTGTAAATGAACACAATATCTTTACTTTTTTATTTTTATGTGATGCTGAGGATTGAACCTGGTGTCTCACACATACTAGGCAAGTGCTCTACCACTGAGCCACAACCCCAGCCCCTGCATTTAACCATTTTAAATTATATGATTAAGTGGTGTTTTCTGCACTCACAACTTGTGCAAGTACTAGTTTCAAACATTTTTTTTTTTAATTTTTGGTACTGGGGGTTGAACCAAGGGGTGCTTACCCACTGAACCACATCCTGAACCCTTTTTAAAAATATTTTTTACTTGTTGATAGACCTTTATTTAATTTATTTATATGTGGTATGTGGTGCTGAGGATTGAACCCAATGTCTCACACATGCTAGGCAAGTGCTCTACCACTGAGCCACAACCCCAGCCCCTCCCCAGCCCTTTTTAATTTTTTAAAAAATTTATTTATTTTTAAATATACAACAACAATGGAATGCATTAAAATCCTTATTACACATACAGAGCACAATTTTTCATAATTCTGTATATAAAGTATATTCATGCCAATTTATGCCATTATACATGTACTCTCTTTTTTGCATTATAATTTTTAATACACATATATACCACAATTTTTCATATCTCTGTTTGTATATAAGATATGTTGACACCAAATTCATGTCTTCATACATGTATTTTGTATAATGATGACCATCACATTCCACCATCCTTGCTACCCCCCTTCCCCCTCCCTTTTCCTCCCACCCCTCTTCCCTATTTAGAATTAATCTAATCCTCCCATGCTCTCCCTCCCTACCCCACTATGTGCCATCCCCCTTATATCAGAGAAAACATTCAGCTTTGTTTTTATTTTTGGGATTGGCTAACTTCACTTAGCATTATCTTTTCCAACACCATTCATTTACCTGCAAGTGCCATGATTTTGTTCTTTTTCAGTGCTGAGTAATATTCCATTGTGTATATGTGCCACATTTTCTTTATCCATTCATCCACTAAAGGGCATCTAGGTTTGTTCCACAGTTTAGCTATTGTGAATTGTGCTGCTATAAACACTGATGTGGCTGTGTCCCTATAGAATGCTGTTTTTAAGTCCTTTGGATATAGACCAAGGGGGGCAATAGGTGGGTCAAATGGTGGTTCCATTCCCAGTTTTCCAAGGAATCTCCATACTGCTTTCCAAATTGGCTGCACCAATTTTCAGTCCCACCAGCAATCTATGAGTGTACCTTTTCCCTCACATCTTCACCAACACTTGTTGTAAAGTTTTTTAAATTATATATTTTTAGTTGTAGATGGACACAATTATTTTTGTTTATTTACTTATTTTATGTGGTGCTGAGGATTGAACCCAGTGCCTCACATGTGCTAGGTGAGTCCTCTACCACTGAGCCACAACCTCAGCCCCCTTTTTTATATCTTATTTAGAAACAGGGCCTCACTAAGTTGCTGACGCTGGCTTTGAACTTCCGATCCTCCTACCTCAGCCTCCTGAGACACTGGGATTACAAACATGCACCACTATGCCCGGCTAGTTGCAAAACTTTTGATCATTCCAAAAGACCACCCTATATCCATTAGGCAATCACTCCCCATTCCCCTTTCCCTGACAACCTCTCATCTGTTTTTTGTCTCTAGGATTTGTCTTTTCTGAATATTTCATACAAAAAAATCATACCCCAACTACTATGTGCAACTATAAATCTATAATTTAAGAAAGAATTATACAATATGTGATTTTTTTTGCATTTGGCTTCCTTCACTTAATGTTTTTGTGGTCCATTCAGGTTACAGTATGTATCATTACCCACCCCCCTTGACTGGTCTGGTTTTATGTGTTGCTTACGTTTTAGCTGTGTGACCTCAGATAGAGCCCTTCACCTCTCTGAGTCTCAGTTGCCTGAACTGCAAAATGGAGATGATCACAGTATATCTCTCGGGGTTGTTCTGAGGATTCTGTGAGGCTAGCTAGATGCCCAAAGGTTCTCTTCTTTATTTTCTGTTAGCTAAAAGCACTATCCCCCCTTAGCTTATGCGAAGCCCTGAAACAAATTTAGGGGAGCATCATCATGATTGTTACTCCTGTATCCTTTTAATGCTTCACTCCCTTCTGGAGTTAGGGGAGCAAATTAAATACGTTAATCTGAATGTCTACCTGCTGTCCCCCTCTCCAATGTTAGGGGAAATATTGACAATAGAGATAAATTCTTGCTTCCTAATGAAGCCCTTAAGATTAATCTAGTATTTTTCATAGAGTTTCATGATTTATTTTGCCTAACCTTACCTTATGTGGTTCTTAGAAAAAACTCTAGAGCTTTACAGTGTAAAGATGGCTAGATATCAATTTCCCTCTCCCCATCCTACACATCATCTGACTGTTCAAGATTCTATGGTTCTGACTGTAATCCCAGTGGCTCAGGAGGCTGAGGCAGGAGGATCACAAGTTCAAAGCCAGCCTCAGCAATTCAGTGAGGCCCTAAGCAACTCAGTGAGACCCTGTCTCTAAATAAAATATAATAAAGGGTAGGGATGTGACTCAGTGGTTAAGCACTCCTGGGTTCAATCCCTGTTACCAAAATAATAATAATAATAATAATAATTATTATTATATGGTCCTGGCAAAGGAAAGTGATCTAACGAAGCTCACAGTGCTAGCAAGTGAGGGATAAGATAGAGGACCTCTTGACTTTGAGCCTAGGAACCTCTGCACCTCAATACTGCCTTCCTTGACAGGCTGGCTCCTATCACCTCCCAGTATCCTCTCCTGCTCAGCTGTATCCCAGAGCTTTGGGCTGAAAGGTTTACAGAGCATTTAGGGTAGTGATTCTCAGCCATGCTGTACATTGGAATCACCTGGAAAATGTTTAAAACTATCAATGCCTGGGTCCCACTCCCAGAGACTCTGAAGTCATTGGTCTGGGTGGGCTTGGGTGCCAGGAAATTCCAGTGCTCCCCAGGTGATTCTAATGTGCAGACAGGGTCAAGGACCCCTGCTTCTGCCTTTCGAAGACAAGCCTGATAGGAATCACCTGGACTATTAGTTGAACATCCTTGTTTCTGGGCTCTGCTTCAGAATCACCCACAGTGGCCTGAAAAGCTGTGTATTTGCCAAGTGCCCCAAGTGATGTTTGAGAATCAAAGGGCTTTCCTCATCTGCATCGTCTGTCAGCTTCACAACAACCCTGGGAGGAAACGGGTCACAGCTTAGCAGTTCCGCTTGACAACTGAGGCTCTGGAAGCTTAGTTTTTTGTCCACGAGAGGCCCTGTGATTGGCAGAACCAGACTCAGAGCCCAAAGCTCCTGACTCTGACATATCACAAGTGTTCTGAATCATTATGGATCTTCATCTGGGCCTGCTGAAGGACAAAGTTGTCGGTGTGTGTGTGTGTGTGTGTGTGTGTGTGTATCTCTGCTCAACTCTTTAGTGCAGTCAAGTTCATTCCAAAGAAATACTGGTCTTCAAGGAAAGCCTGGTTCTATAATACTGCCTGAATCCCAGGCCCTCAAAATCCTCACCTTTTAGTACAGATGGCTTGGTGTCCAACACGCAGCGCAGTGAGCTCTTCCTTTTCTTTATTTTCCTCCCTCCTTCTTTCCTTTCCTTCTTTTCCCACCCCTCCTTCCTCATTTTTCTTCCTAACCACCATGCATCAAGGCAGAGTTGAGATGGCAGAGTAGAGGTCTGGGGTAAGGGGGCCTGCTCTGGTGAAAAGAACCATCAGACAGCTTTGGGAAGCTCAAATTCTAGGCCTTGGATGGCCATGGCCCGAGATCCAGTTCTGCCACTGACTGGATGATCCAGGCAAGTCCTTTGTTCTTAAATGCAGTTTTTTTTTTTCTCATTTGTAAAATGAAACTGTTGGGATGCACCTGTGGACCTGTGGTCTCCATGCTTTTGAAAAAATAAAATTATTAAATCTAACTCAGAAAAAAATACATGAAACATATAAAAGCAGATCACCTCTGGTGAACAAGGTCGTATCTGTCAGCTCAGCCACCCTGCCCCCAATCGCAGCTTTTGAAACATATACTTCAAACCCTAGAATTCTGCATATTTGTTTATTGAACAATTTGTGTGTGTGTCTGTGTGTGTGTGTGTGTACTGGGGATTGAATTCAGGGTTGCTATGCCACTGAGCTATGTCGTCTGTATGTGTTTATTATTATTATTTTGAAACAAGATCTTGCTAAGTTGCTTAGGATCTTGTAAATTGCAGAGACTGGCCTCCAACATGGGATCCTCCTGCCTCAGCTTCCCAAGTAGCTTGAATTATAGGTATGTGCCACCATTCTCAGTAGTAGCAAGGTTTTGTTCTTACTGGGAATACAATGTATAACAAAAAGAAAGGAAGAAATAACAATCCTCAAGTTGCTTCCAAGCAGTGATATAAAAGGGAGACAGAAGTAGGGCAGATATGAAGCAGAAGGTCATTCCCTGCACTGAGAAAGACTAAAGCAACATTTCAAAGTGAAAAAGAGTCTTTGCCCATACACTACACCCACTGCTAAATGTCCTCTGACGAAAGTCAGGGAGTATTATCTACCAGGAACGTGCTGATTCCACATGCGCCTGAGTTTAGCTTGGCCCTGATCAATTTTTAAACCAATATAATGTGTGTGTGTGTGTGTGTGTGTGTGTGTTTGTAGACTGAACCCAGAAGTGCTCTACCACTGAACCACATCCCCAGTCCTTTATATTTTTATTTTGAGACAGGTTCTGGCTGAGTTGCTAGCCTTGATGTTGATGTTCTATACTTGTCAGTGGCTTTTGATATGAAAGGAATGTATTACTGATTCACCCACTGGCATATCTGTTTCCGATTCTGTGTCTTCGATGCCCTCCATGGGCTGCACCCCAGTACCCAGCCAGCACCTTGAACCAGGCTCCCTTCTCATCCCTCTTCCTCAATCCCTACCTCTGATCTCTTGCTTATCTACTCACCCCTAACTCTTCCAAGGCAGGAAGAGAAAACCCCCTACCTTCTCATATCTTTTCTCAGATTGCCCTGGGGATTGCAGCCACTAAAAATGTGGTGGGGTGGTGTCTCCCAAAGCCAAGGGCTCAACTGTGCATATGTTTGCTGGTGTTTTGAATACTTGTTTGTTGCCTAACAGACATACTAACATATAGCCCAAGACAAACTGGTCTGTGGGAGCCCCCCCAGGACCAACTTCTTCACTCACAGAGTGTGTACACAGCTTGCCTTGCGTGTCACCTCTGGCGGGTAAGAAGAGGAGGAGGAGGAAGAGAGAAGGAAGAGGGAGTTATCCAGATGTTTCTATCTGTAATCCTAGGTGCAGTAAGAAAGACACCTGTGGCTTGGTGATTCTGAGAGAGTCCAGAAGTGGGTATGTTTGACAAATATTCCAGGTAATTATTTTCATCATTGATGTCTGAAAATGCAGAAGTGGTCCACAATGCTAGTTGCACTTTGGAATTCAGACAGTGACCACCGTAGAGACAAAGGGCAAATGTACGTCTGACCCTTGGCTCATGGCCTGATAACAGACCCCTGGCTTGGTGTATGGCACCTACAACCAGTGCCAGCTGAAGACAGGGTGCCCTCTATCCTCTTGAACTGTTGCACCAACTTATCATTAGCACAGGAAAAAAGGCTTGAGTTGAGTACACCTAGAGCCAATTAACATTGCCACCCCTGCAGGTGACCAATAAAATGATCTCCATTCTTTTCTTCAGATAGCCTCCACGATGTCTACTTGTTGGAAATGTGTCTCCCCTCCTAAATAGAAGCCTCAATAAAAGTCTTGCCTATATGTTTGCTTCCTTGGCTTGATTTCATTTCCATTGTCACTGGATCAAAAAATCCTAGTGTCTGGCATCAGAAGGAGGGGGAGCTTTGGAACCCTTAGGTGCCTAGAGCCTATCCCAAGCCAATGCCCTCAGCCTCTGGTGATGGGACTCAAGCATTGGCACCTTTTATGGTGAATACTCCCACTTACTTAAATTTTGTATCATTCAATTTTAATTTATAATATTTTGTATAATAATTCAGACATCAATAAGTGTATCATCAAACATAAAGTCATCAATTAAATGTATATTTTAATAATTTTGTTAATGTGAAGGTAGCATATATAAACAGCTACTGGAATGATGACATGTAGCTAAAATTCTGAATTTAAAATCAAATTTTATTGGTGCATTATAATTATACATAATAGTGGGACTGATTATTTGTAAAGGTTTTCTGGATGATTCCAATGTGTAGCAGGGTTGAGAATCATGACACCACATGCTCTGTGAACCCTTTCAGTCCTCAGCTCCCTGGCATAGAGACTGGCTGATGAATGGGAGAGGACACTGAGGGGTGAGAGGAACTGGTCTGTCAGAGAAGGCAGTGTGTTCAAGTAGAAAGGGCACTGAAGTGTCTAGCCACTGTTTGAGAGGATGGAGAGGAGGGCATTGGTGACATCAGCCTGTGTGTAGGCAGAGACCCAGTATCCAGCTGGAAAGCCCAAAGGCTAGAGTGGTCAGTGACCCAGATAAGGTTCTTAAGGGAACTGGGGGCTAGTGTGGGAGTGTCCTGGTCCTGACTCTGGGCTCCTTTCCCTGAAGCTCCCACTGTCTGGTGGGGACTGCAGTTTCTTAGTAATTCCCTTCCACTTATCAAGTCGTTAGAGGGGAGGGGCCCCTCTCAGTCTAACAGCTTCCTAAACACTGCATGTACTAAACATCTCCCACATGCACACAAGAGAAAAAAAAAGCATCAAGGGCTTCCTTTCACCTTCAAGACAAAACGCATACTTCTCAGGCTGATACTACAGGCCCTTCACCATCTGGTCTCCATGGCTTCACAGCCTCTTCTCCCACTTTCTCTCCCTCTCCACTAGAAGCAGAACTGTCACATCAGACCTGCTGATTGCTTCCCAGTTCCAAGTGCTCCTGGCCAGCATCCCTTTCGTCACACTGTGCAGTGCCTGGGATGCAATCCTCTCCCACATTTTGTCTGGAAAGCTCTTATTCTTCCTTCCAGACAAGGACCTCTTATATAGCACCTCTTCTGGGTAACCATCTCCCATCTCCCATGCCCACCTCTATTACTTCAAGGCCAGGTGGGAGGGATGGTTGGATACTTCTTTCCTGCTCCTTCCCCCGACTTCAGCACTGTATGCATCATTGCTGGGCCAAGCCATATTGGTCTCTGAGACAAAATGAAAAATTGGTAATATCTATCCAGCCTTTATGTACAATTTTCATATGTTATTATGGATTTTCTGCATTTGTTTTGACTTTTTAAAAATACTACATGAAAATATGGATTCTCTGAAAAATTACTGAGACTTTTGGTGTCTCCTTAATTTTTTGCCTAAAGCCAAGTCCCCCACCCTAGTCCAGGCCCTGGAATATTCTTTCCCCCTTAGCACCATGATTGGCTCCTTTACTTATTTCTGTCGCATTTCAGCTCAAACATCACCTCAGCTCAGAAATAGAATTGCATGTACATGGTGACTGATGGAGTGCTGCAGTGAAGGAGAAGGCAAGCTTTGCAGTAAGTGGCAATGGAGCAGTTGACTGGGAAAAAATTACCCTTATGCCCTACGTCTTGTCACATACAAAAATCCATCTAAATTGGATCTTACACTTAAATATGAAAAGCAAAACAGCTTTTAGGAAAATGGAACAATACAAACCAGGAAAATACATTCATGTCCTCAGGATGGGGAAAGATAACCTAAACAGGACTTAAAAGGAATAATGATAATTGAAAAGATTGATGAATTGGACTGAACTCAGAACTTCTCTTTATGAAAAATGAACCAAGAGAATAAAAAGGCAACCATAGTCAGGAAGAAGATATTACACACACACACACACACACACACGCATGCACACACACACACACACACCTATAACTATTCTATCCATCTATCTGAACTCACATCTAGAATATGTAAAGAACTGCAAACCAATATTTAGAGCAGCATTATACATAATAGCTCCCAATGGTAACAACCCTCATGTGCATGAATTGAATAATAAATAGATGTAGAATATCCCTGGAGAAATGCACAGCAATAATAAAGAATGAAGTGATACACACAAAACAACATGCTTGAGTCTCACTAACATCATGTTTAGTGAAAAGTCAAACAATGCAGGGCTGGGGCTGTAGCTCATTGGTACAGCACCTGCCTGGCACTTGGTTTGCTCCTCAGCACAACCCTGTCTCTAAATTAAAAAAACACACACAATGCAAAATTCACTGATTTTGACAGAAGTCAGAATAGTGGTAACATGGCAGGCATGGTGGCAGATGCCTGCAACCCCAGCAACTTGGGAAGCTGAGGCAGGAGGATCACAAGTTCAAAGTCAGCCTCAGCAAAAGCAAGGTGCTAAGCAACTTAGTGAGCCCCTGTCTCTAAATTAAAAAAAAAATAAAATAAAATAAAAATGGCTGGGGATGTTGCTCAGTGGTTAAGCACCCCTGGATTCAATCCCAGGTACCAAAAACAACAACAAAAATGTAGTGGTGACCTCTGGTACAGACACTGGGAAAGAATGAACTTCTGGGTGCGGGAAATGGTCTAAATCTTAACCTGGGGTGCTTATTTATAGTGTCTATAAAGGTAACATCAGTGAGCTGTAAGATTAATGTTCTTTGTGAATAGATTAAGAAAACGTGGTATATATACATGGTTATAGTCCATGCTTGTATAATTCTATAAAAATGGATTCAACTGTCATGCATAACTAAAAAGAACCAATAAAATAAAAAGAAAAATTAAATTATGGCGTTTTCTGGCAAATTGGTGGAACTGGAGAACATCATGCTACGTGAAATAAATCAGGCTCCAAAAGTCAATGGTTGAACATTTTATCTCATATGCAGAAGCTAGAGAGAAAAAAAAAGGAATGATAAATGGATCTCACAAAAATAAAAAGGAGTCCAGTAGAGTTGAGGAAGGGGATTGAGGAGAAGGGGAAAGAGATAGTACTAGGAAATGCAATTGAACAAATTATGTTATGTGCATTTAAGAATACATCACAATGAATCCCACCTTTATATATAATTATAATGCACCAATTAAAAAAACAAATAGGGGGCTGGGGTTGTGGCTCAGAGGTAGAGCACTCGCCTACCATGTGTGAGACACATGGGTTGGATCCTTATTTTATAAAAATAAAATAAAGATATTATGGGGATATTAGCCACCCCCAAAAATAAATATTTTTAAAATAAATAAATAAATAAATAAATAGACAGGAAACCAGTAGAATAGAGGAAGGGGATCTGAGGAGGGAGAAAGGGAGGGGATGGGAGGTACCGAGGACTGAAATGGAGTAAATTATGTTATGTGCTTGTATGAATGTATCACATAGAACCACACTACTATGTATAATCATAATGCATGAATAAAACAATAATTTTTAAAAAGAAAATATTTAGTGTTTATTATTGTATGTAAATTACGCAAGAAAAGCATGCCTCTTTAGTGAGGAGCCTGTGGTCTGAGGCCTGTCAGGTCCTGCCCATAGGTGTCCTGGAGGCTGAGGGCAGTTGCCAAGCGGTCACTGCACAGGGGACACCCTCTGCCTTGGGTTGCATTAATTCATGGAGCAACATGAAATAACAATCCTAGCATGTACAAGACTCTGAGATCAATCCCCAGCACTACAAAAAAATGTATTTTGTGATCAAGGATAATATTATTATCTTCAGCCTTATATATTATTGTTAACTTGCCTCGATTGGAGTCCACATAGTTAATGATGATTGGAAATAACTGAGAATGGAAAACAGGTTTTTTTGTTGTTGTTGTTTGGTTTTGGATTTTTGTGGTGCTGGGGATTAAATCCAGGACCTTGTGCATGTAAGGTAGGCACTCTACCAACTGAGCTACATCTCCAGCCCTAGAAAACAGTTTTTGTTATTTGTACAGTATTGGATTAAGAACAATAGTATGGCTGGGTGCAGTGGCACACGCCTGTAATATCAGTGGCTCAGGAGGCTGAGGCAGGAGGATCATGAGTTTAAAGCCAGCCTCTGCAAAAGCGAGGTGGTAAGCAACTCAGTGAGACCCTGACTCTAAATAAAATGCAGATAGGGCTGGGGATATGGCTCAGTGGTGGAGTGCCCCTAAGCAGGTTCAATCCCTGGTATCCACCCCCTAAAAAAAAGAAAAATAGTATGTAATATGCATGAGGGCTTAGGTTCAACCCTCAGCACCACAGAAATAAATAAATAAGAAGAAAAGTCATGCTATCTTAATTTTTCAATATACTTCATTTGATGCTTCTATTTTTATACCATGAAGCAACAGCTTTGCAGCAAAAATAAGAAAAAATAATAGAATATTCAACTTCTTCATTAAAAATACCAGTTTTTTTTTAAAGAGAGAGTGAGAGAGGGAGACAATGTTAATATTTATGTTTTAGTTATGGCAGACACAACATCTTTGTTTGTATGTGGTGCTAAGGATCGAACCTGGGCCGCATGCATGCCAGACGAGCACGCTACCGCTTGAGCCACATCCCCAGCCTAAAAAACACCAGTTTTTTATGAGGCTGTTCTGACCATCCTATTTAAAATATCAACCAAGGGCTGTGGATGTAGCTCAGTGGTAGAGCACTTACTTAGCACATGTGAAGCCCTGAGTTAAATCTCCCGGACCCCCCGCACTCCCCCCCAAAAAATCAATGCAATCAAAAATCATGTTGTAGAAAAGGCCCAGTGGCCCGTGGCGGGACAGAGCTTCCAATCACTCCTGCAAGGTAGGCGGGCCTGCGACCCACCAGCAGAAGAGGAGCAGCGGCCTGCTGAGAGGCAGAGCCGCCCCCTCCCCCTGCGCTGGCA
>NW_026000294.1:3685752-3719760 GCF_001458135.2 Marmota marmota marmota | reverse complement strand
ATACAAGAGGAAGTGAGGGGAAAGGGAAAAATAATACAAGGGGGACAAATGAATGTCAGTAGAGGGGGCAGAGAGAGAAGAGGGGAGGGGAGGGGAGGGGAGGGGGGATAGTAGAGGATAGGAAAGGCAGCAGAACACAACAGACACTAGTATGGCAATATGTAAATCAATGGATGTGTAACTGATGTGATTCTGCAATCTGTATTTGGGGTAAAAATGGGAGCTCATAACCCACTTGAATCAAAGTGTGAAATATGATATATCAAGAATTATGTAATGTTTTGAACAGCCAACAATAAAAAATTTAAAAAAAAAATCATGTTGTACACTAAAACCACAAATAACCCAATCAATAAATGGGCAAAGGAACTGAACAGACACTTCTCAAAAGAAGAAATATGAATGTTCAACAAATATATGAAAAAATGGCAAACAACTCTAGCAATTAGAAAAATGCAAATCAAAACTACTCTAAGATTTTGGGCTGGGGATATAGTTCAGTTGGTAGAGTGCTTGCCTCGCATGAGCAAGGCCCTGGGTTCAATTCCCAGCACAAAAAAAAAAAAAACTAGTCAAAGATTTAATCTCACTCCAATCAGAATGACAATACAAGTAACAATAAATGTTGGTGAGAATGTGGGGAAAAGGGTACACTCATAGGTGGCTGGAGGGACTGCAAATTAATGGAATCACTCTGGAAACCAGTATGGAGATTCTTCAGAAAACTTGGAATGAAACCACCATTTTTAATTTTTTTTAATTGTAGATGGACACAATACCTTTATTTTGTTTTATTTTTATGTGGTGCCAGGGATCAAACCCAGTGCCTCACACATGCTAGGCAAGCACTTTACAACTGAGCCACAATCCCAGCCCATGGAAATACCATTTGACCCGGCTATCCTACTCCTCAGTTTATACCCAAAGGACTTAAAATCAGCATACTACAGTGACATAGCCACATCAGTGTTTATAGCAGCACAATTCAAAATAGCTAAGCTATGAAGCCAAACTAGGTGCCCTTCAACAAATGAATTAATAAAGAAATTGGGACACACACACACACACACACACACACACACACTAGAATACTACTCAGTCATAAAAAAAAAAATGACTTTATGACATTCACCAGTTAATGGATGGACCTAGAGACTACCATGCTAAATAAAATAAACTGATCCCTAAAACACAAAGGTTGAAGGTTTTATCTGATTTGTGGATGCTAACCCACAATAAGTGGGGAAGATAGAAGTTCAGTGGATTAGATAAAGGGGGAATAAAGGAAGAAAGATGGGAATAGGGAAGCTAGTGAAATGAATCTGACATAACTTTCCTATGTACATATATGAATACACCACAGTGAATCCCACCTTTGTGTACATCCACAATACTGGGTACTAACTAGAATGAAATCTATTCCATGCTTATATAATTATATCAAATAGATTCTACTCTCATGTATAACTAAAAAGAACAAATAAAAGTATAAATATATGCATCTAAAAATAAATACAGGAGCTGGGGTTGTGGCTCAGTGGTAGAGCACTTGCCTAGCATATGTGAGGCACTGCGTTCGATTCTCAGCACCGCATATAAATAAATAAATAAAATAAAGGTCTGTCAATAACTAAAAAATATTTTAAAATAAATAAATAAATACAATAAAGAGATTAAAGGCTATTCTTTGATTCTTTTTTTTTTTTTTTTTTTTTTTGCTAATACTGGTAACCTATGCAGACCTGTGATTATAGTTACTGTACACTGTGGATTCTAAATTTTACTTTAAAAGTTAACTTAGTTAATATAAGGACACCCAAGTAACTATGATACTGATCATTATTACTACTTTCTTTGTATATTAGCTGTATTCATGTTCTCCAAACAAAAAAGTCTTTTAAAACAAAGCTTAACATTACCAAGTTGGTGTTTTCCAAACTAAAATTGTCTGTAGCCATAATCTCCTTCAGATGTATATAGAAATAATCAATTCAGTTGGTATTTATTTATATCATTTAATGTTTTGTAAATGTATAAAGGTAACCTGTTGTCAATAAGTAATATCTAAAATTTTGTGTTACTCATTACATACAATGGGATTGGAATTTAACTATATTTTTGGAAGTTAATAAGAAGAGCCTGATTTGTTCAAAGGTTGACATCGTAAAACATAGAAACATTTTGCCACTTTTCCCACAAAAACAAAGTTAGGAGCTCTCTTAGTTTTTGTTTGATTCACCTTTCAGATGTAATGTTGTATTGTGTTGTCAAGAGCCCCACTTTACTCGAGATGAGGCTCAGCCTCTCACCCTACTCCATGTTAGGATGGCTCCAAAGTAGGCTAGACTTAAGCTTATTTAAATTTGTGTTTAAAAGGTGTATTTTTGTTGTGAAGATTACTGTGATAAGGAAAGGTTTAGGTAAATTATAAAAGATATATAAGATTGTAAGAGAGTTTTAAAAGAAAGTAAAATTTGTAAAGGGTCCCATATGTGATTAAGTTGATAAACTTATGTGCCTTTGTGGAGGCAAAGTAGATACCAAAGATATATTGATGTTATTATAGAAATAATGTTTCTTGGTTTAAGAAAACAAATACAAAAACACCTTATCACTCTCGGCACACTACCCTGCTCTGTTTTTCTTAAAAGTACTTCTGGTGACTTAGTATGCTATATATTTATTTATTGTTTTATTGTCTGTCTCCCTGAACTACACCCTAAGTCCAATAGGGCATTATTGTCTGTCTGGCACATGGGAGAAGCTTGCTCCTTCTTTGCTGAAGTGCCCTTACCATGCTAGATTGGATGTTAGGAGTGTGGTGCAGAAAGGTCTAGAATTGCATTGTCTGGGTTCCTATACTGGTTTCACTGCCTAGTAGCTAAACAGCATCAGGCAAATTTCTTTACCTTTCTATGTCTCAGTCTCCCAATCTCTACAATGGGGATGATCTCTGTTCCTGTCCTGTGGCAGCTCAGAGCAAGGAAGTGAACAGTGGTGCCCCCCTCTCAGTTGGGGCCAGGGCTTATATTTTCTGAGATGCATGTTTGCAGGCAGCTCCTCCTGCCCCTCCCCACACTCAACTTGAAGGAGGCCACTCAAGCCCTTCAGCCCTTTGAAAGGAAGGGTGTTGTGCAGAGGGGTATTCCTGATGACTGCTTCTAATGTCCAGTCTACAACAATGGATTCACCCAACTGCAGATAAAAAGTATTCTGAAAAAAAAAATTGCATCTCTATTTAACATGTGCAGCCTTCTTTTCTTTTCATTATTCGCTAAACAATGCACTATAACAGCTCTTTACAGAGCATTTATGTTGTCTTTGGTATGTTAAGTAATCTAGAACAGATTTTAAAAATGCAGAAAGATGTGCAAAGCCTTTATGCAAATGATACACCATTTTTGGTAAGGTACTGGAGCATCTGAGGATCTTGGTATCCAAGGGAGGTCCTGGAACTGATTCTCTGTGGATACTGCGTGTCCTTCAACACTGACTGAGTTCTCTGTTTAAATGGAAGTTGGTTAAAACTTGTTTCCTTTAATGCTGCTTGCATTTTCTCCTTCTTCAAAATGCTCTCTTCCTAGTTAGAAAGGGACTTCCCAGAGCCTGGAGATGCTCACAGGTAACACGACCTTCAGAGGTCTCCCTAGCTTCTGATGATGGTGCTGGAAGAGGATGAGAACTTCTCCCAGGCCAGATGGGCAGTCTGGGGTTAGGAACAGGATTCCTGACTGTCCAGTGTGTCTTTTAGATTTTTTTTTTTTTTGTAGTACTGGGGATGGAATCCAGGACCTTGCATATGCCAGACAAGCACTCTACCACTGAGCTCTATCCCCAGCCCTTCTTATTTTTTCTATGGATGAAGAATATTTTATTGTATTGATTTATTTTGAGACAGGGTCTTGCTAAGTTATTCAGGGCCTCATTACATTTCTGAGGCTGGTTTTGAACTTGTGATCCTCCTGCCTCAGCCTCCTGAGCTGCTGGGATGACAGGCATGTGCCATTGTGCCAGCCTCAAACAGGGTTTTGCTAAGTTGCCCAGACTGGTCTCAGACTTGTGATCCTCCTACCTCAGTCTCTCAAGTAGCTGGGATGACAGGCTGTGCCACTATGCCTAGCTCCAACAGTCTTATAGCATGTTAACCAATGCATTTTCACATTGAAAATCCCTGCTCCCAACCCAGGAAGGACCTCAGATCATGGAGAGTCATATATTGCCCACACAGGCTGAACGCCAAACCAGAAGAAGAGCAGTAAAGGCAAGATGAAATTGGCTGTGCCTGACTGGTGCTCAGCTTTTTCCAGCTAACCTGGGTTTTCAGTAGACTGAGAAGAAGTCTGTATACCTGGGGCTGTCTTGAAGCAGGCTGCACATCTCTCCTCTGGACCCTTCTCTGCCTGGACACTGCAGATGTCACAAAGCCTTTCACCTAAGAATGCTGACAGGTGTAACAATTTCACACTCAAAAGTTCATGTGGTTTTCAAGGCCCTGTGCATAGGTACCATGGGAAATCCACCTCTAGAGGAAGACATTCAGTTACCCACTCCAAAGATCTGTTTTCTGCTCAGAGAGACTCAGGGTTCTCTTGTCAGTGTCATTGCTTGTATTCACCATACTTGAGAGTTATATCTATACTTTTGAAAATGTTTCTTCATCCATTTTTTAAAGAATGTTTTTTTAGTTGTAGATGGACACAATACCTTTATTTTGTTTCTTTATTTCTTTATGTGGTGCTGAGGATTGAACCCAGTGCTTCATGCATGCTAGGCAAGCCCTCCACCACTGAGCTACAGCCCCAGTCCCTTCATCCATTTTTATCCTTTTGTTTTTGTACTGTGGATTGAACCCAGGAGTGCTTAACCACTGAGCTATATCCCCCGCCCTTTTTTCTTTAATTTTGAGACAAGGTCTCACTGAGTTGCTTAGGGCCTTGCTAAGTTGCTGAGGTTGGTCTCCAAATTATGATCCTCTTGCCTCAGCCTCTTGAGTTGCTAGAGCACAGTGGGGCCACCTGGGGACAGATGGAGCTTAGAGAAGACACAGCTGCTGCCAGAGCCACCATCATAGGCAGAGTAAGAGTGGGAGGAGCTGGGTGTTGTAGCACATGCCTGTAATCCCAACAATTTGGGAGGCTGAGGCAGGAGGATTTCGAATTCAAGGCTGGCCTCAGAAATTTAACAAGACCCTCAGCAACTTAGTGAGACCCTGTCTCAAAATAAAAGATAAAAATGACTGGGGATGTGGCTCAGTGGTTAAGTACCCCTGAGTTCAATCCCTGGTACAAAAAATAAATAGATAGATAGATAGATAGATAGACCTGGAGAAAAAGCTGAATTATCACTTTGGTTTGCTCTCTAGTTCCCCCCAGTGCCAAATCCAACACAAAATAGAGTGGAAGAAGAACTAGTGACAAAATCTGAATGCAAACTGGCAAATTACAGGCACAAAGAGGCTGGAATAGCTATTCAGATAAGGAAAGCAGGTGGCCTGATAGAGATGGGCTAAATCAGTGTATGCAACTCCCTCCACCTAATCATCATGACATTTCCAGCAGCCATTCTGCTCTGGCTTGAGTATGTCCCCTGAATTCATGTTTGAGGTTTGATCTCCAGTACAGTAGTGTTGGGAGGCAGGCTCATGGGAGGAGACTGGGTCATGAAGGTGAAGCCCTTGCATGGGGATTAAAATTATTATCTCAGGAGGGGGTTGATTACTGAGACAGTGAACCAGATAAACTTCTTTTCTTTATAAATTTCCCAGTCTGTGGCATTTTGTTATAGCAACAGAAAATGGACTAAGATTCCATCACTTAGGGATAAGTGTCCCTGAGTGTCTGGTGGTCAGGAAGGGAGTAGTAGTGTTAAGGAACAGAGAACAGAGGAGCCTCCACTCACAGGCTGTCTCACTCCCATGACACCAAATTCTAGAGCAGAGGTTTTGAGTACTCAGGCTACCACTGCTTTCTCCCCATCAAATCTACAAAACACTAAGTGTCCCTATGTGTTCTGGACATTAAGGAAATGTCAGAATCCTTGGAACACTCTAGAAGAGACTGTATTATGACTGTACTAATCTGATCTTTCTAGAACACAGCAGTGGCTCATGATACCCTTTGGCTCACAAATCACTAATGGCTCCCCAATATCTTCAGGAGAAAGTCCACATTTAGCCTGTGGGCATCCATGACTGTCCCTGATGTGGCCCCACTCTACATCCTCAACTTGATCTTCTTCCCTTCTATTAAGTAGTACTAATTGTGTTTTATTGAGTGCCTACAATGAGCCCAATGCTGTTTTAATATTTGTTTGTTTGCTTATTTATTTATTTATTTTGGTACCAGGGATTGAACTCAAAGGCACTGGACCCCTCAACAACATTCCCAACCCTATTTTGTATTTTATTTAGAGACAGGATCTTAGTAAGTTGCTTGTGCCTTGCTTTTGATGAGGCTGGCTTTGAACTCCTAATCCTCCTGCCTCAACCTCTTAAGTCACTGGGATTTCAGGTGTGTGCCACCATGCCCAGCCTATTTTAATATTTATATGCATTTTCTCATCAAATGCACAGACAATCCGTATGTTATCCACATTTTGCAGATAGGGAAACTGTGGCCCAGACATGTAAAGCGAATTGACCATTGTTGTGTGACTACGAGAACCAGAGCCATACATCTTTGGGCTGTTTTTTGGCTTTTCTTATTGTTGGTTTACCTAGTTGAATTTCTAGTGATTACTCTTTGAAGAAGTCACTTCAGAGCCAGTATCCTCCTGAAAGGCTTTTCTGATCACCCCCATTTGCACTTCTTTTAACAGAGCCATTCTGTAATTCTTTTATGTCTTTCATGTGGCATCATGAACCAAACCTGGCCTTCCAGACACAGACCTCTCTGCAAATATTGTCTCCACCACCCACTGGCTGTGTGATCTTGGGAAAGTCATTCCACCTTGTTGAGCTGCCTCAGATTGCTCATCCATAGTACAGTATAGTATGATACCATCTTCCTCCAAGACAACTGGAAAGATTCAGAGGCAAAGGATTAAAAGGAGGCCCCCAGGCTCTGCTCAGTGGCGCATGCCTATAAGCCCAGCAATTTGGGAGGCTGAGGCAGGAGGATCTCAAGTTTGAGGCCAGTCTTGACAACTTCCAGAGATCTTGTCTCAAAATAAAAATTATAAAGGGCTGGGGATGTAGCTCAAACATAAAGTACCCCTGGGTTCAGTCCCCCATACTGAAGGAAGAAAAGGAGGCCTCAAGCAGTAGAATTAGAATCCCTTGACTAAGAGCTGACTGGGAAATGCTGGGTAGCTCATCATGACAATTGATCTGTTCTCCTTGAGGCCAAAGGCCCTTGCATGGTTCTGTCCCTGAATAAGGGAATTGGTGAAGTTCTGAAGCTCTCCTGTCTGTGCTCTGTACCCTAGAACTTCTTTTATTGACCTTGACAGCTACCTTGTAGATTAGTTTCATTATCCCCATGTTACACCTGAGAACCCCAAAGTCTCATAACAGGAAGTAAAGGTAGAAAACAGGGGCCACCCTGAGACTCAAGCCCCTTCCCTGGGGAAAGGCGTTAGTGCATTGCTGCTCTATTGCCATAGAGGGTCTCAGTTCCTCCTCCCTTCTAGAGTCTTGGTCTAGAAGAGGCACTCTCTCCTAGCCATAGGCAGCCGTGACCTTGTCCTAAAACCTGAATGTGCCTTCGAAGCATTCCTTATAGTCCTACCATTTATTAGGCACTCTCAAGAGAAGACCATCCATGGTATCATTGAAACTCCTCATGCAGACAGATATGCACAAACTATAAAGATGTTTCAAGACAAAGTGTAACAGCATAGTACATCCTGCCCTGGAGAAATGGAGTTGGCCTTGAATATGGGAACCAGAGTGGAAGTGATCCAAGGCTGGTGGCACTTTCTTGGACTGTGTATTCATCTCTCTGGCCCTACCCACGTACTACAACTATAATTTATATATAATTTTGAATTTCACATAGCAGATACTCCTAGAACTCCAGTCTGTTCCAGCCTGTGGCAATCATGACCATGGGAAGCTGAGACTGAAAGTGAAGAAGAAACCAAGCAGAGAAGCTAATTTTCACCTACAACCTGAAGTTCTTTCAGATCCTGGATATGTGGGCTGGTACTTATTTGCATGTCTGGAATATTTTCTCACAACCACCTCTGCACACTAGCTTCTCTCCTAGAACAATGTATTCTATGGTGTACTTCTCTCTTATCCTCCAGAAAGCTCCATGCAGCCTAAGTGCTTAAAATATATACATACTGATAATCACCCAATTTCTCCAAAGATAATAACCACCTACTCAGGAGGTTGAGACAGTATAGCAAGTCAAAGACCAACCTGGGGCAGGGTGCTGTGGCACACAGCTGCAATCCCAGTGGCTCTGGAGGCTGAGACAGTATGATCGTGAGTTCTAAGCCAGCCTCAGCAACAATGAGGTGCTGAGCAACTCAGTGAGACCCCGTCTCTAAATAAAATACAAAATAGGACTGGGGATGTGGCTCAGTGGTTGAGTGCCCCTGAGTTCAATCCCTGGTACTAAAAAACAAACAAACAATCAAACAAACAAACAAACAGACCAGCCTGATCTCCCTAGTGTCATATATATATATGTATATATGTATGTGTGTGTGTGTGTGTGTGTGTGTGTGTGTATATATATATATATATATATATATCATTACCTCCCTCATATATATGTGTGTATACATCTATATCTGTGTATGTATGATACTTAACAGTTTAAAAGTCACTTTCACATAAATCATCTTATCACCCTCCCCAAACTCCTACCAGACACTTCTTAATTTGCCCATTTGACAGATGAGGAAACTGATGTTCAGAGAGGTCCTACAAGCGGTAGATGTTAAGTAGAATCACACTGGACAGATTTGATAGAGTTCTAGATACAATTAGATATCCTGGCATGGATACTCATTCTGTGGTCTTAAGAAGCTTATTTCTCACCTCTGTGCCTCAGTTTCCTTAACTATAAAATGAAAGGATTCGATCAGAAAAAAATAAAATAAAATAAAGTGAGAACATCAGATAAAAAATGAGACTTTAATTGCTGGCTAGCAGGAGCATAAGTGGAAGGTAGGTTCCAAGTCACAGCTGGGCTAAGGGGGGAGGGGCTGTGATGGGTTGGGGGTGTCTGCCATGGGTGAGCCAGAAAGGAGCAGTAGGACAGGGACCCTCATTTGACATCTTGGCACTAGAGGGCAGATAAGAGCCCATTCCAGCTCTGAGAATTGGGGGGTTTCACGTGCTTCTCTCAATGAGAGAGCTGGGCGTGTGCTATTCTTCTGTCTGGTACACTCTCTACTTCCCCTGCCAAAGTCCATTATGGGGTACAGACTCCAAATTGGTCCTAAGCATTTAATGCAGATTTGCTGAGTATTTGCTGTATAATTTTGGAACGGGCATTTCCCCTCTTTGGACCTCAAGTTCTTTCCTCATTGGCAAAATGGGAGCTAATTAGACATGGTCATAGACTTATGAGAAGTCAATGAGATAAACTGTTCACACCAACTTCTAGCAAGTCTGTTCAGCCACTTTTCAGATGTGGAAAGAGACTCAGCAAGGGGTACAGCTCCTGGTGGTGAATAGTGGGGTGCTTAGAGCCAGACTGCTCCCCTGCCGATCGTACCTCGGCCACTTTCTAAACTCATGCAAGTTCCCAGGCTGTGCCTCAGTTTCTCTGTGTGTAAAGCACAGCTATTAATAGCATCCACCTTATAAGGTGAGGACTCAAGCTAATATGTTTTTAAAAAGGCTTCAAGGAAAGGTATTCACTATTATTACCATTCAAGGTGACCCAGCAAGCAAAGGGCACAGCAGGCCTCCAGGCCAAGGGCTCCTTCACTGCATGGCATTTTTTCTGTCATATGAGGAAGGAATGAGTGAGTGGGCAGGGACAGGATCCTAGGTCCTGAGCTTTGCTCAGAGTTGGCTTCTGACCTAGTGTATACAGAATGGGCCTGCATCAGGGCCTTTGGGCCCATGGGGGCAGTCCAGCTATCTTCGGTATCAGGAAGTCCTCAGCATGTATTAGTCTGTGTTCTATTGTTATAACAGAATACCTGAGGCTGCATAATTTATAAAGTAAAGAGGTTTGTTTTAGTTCGTAGTCCTACAGGCTGAGTAGCCCAACAGCATAGCAACTTAGCAAGACCTTATCTCAAAATAAAAATAAACACATAAATAAAAATAAACAGGGCTGGGGATGTAGCTCAGTGGAAGAGCACCCATGGGTTCAATCCCTAGTACCAAAACCAGCAAAAACAACGACAACCCCACCCACACACATACAAGAAATATACACTTAGGGCAGAGAGAGATTTTAAAATCTTCAGGTTCTATCTTCATGTTGCACATGGCTCTTCTGTGCAGAATCCTTGCCAAGTTGTTTCTGGGGATCTCAGCACTGGTTCCAAAGTTGGAGCTGAAACCCATTTGCCAATCTCATCTGTCTCCCCAACCCCACTGCATCTATAATAGGGGTGGGGTTCAAACCCAGCCTGCCTGCCCCATCATCTGATGTGCATCTGCTGGTACCAACACCATGTAAAATACTAGATTCTGCTGTCACCAATAGAGTCATTGTAAGAAGAAACTGTGTGACCTTACTCTCAAGCTACATGGAAATCATTGTTATGGTTTAGATAGGAGGCATGCCCCAAGATCTCATGTGTGAGATGATGTAAGACCATTCAGAGGAGAGATGATTAGATTATGAGAGTTGAGACCTAGTCAGTAGATTAATCCACGTATATGGAGTAACTGGGTGGTAACTGTAGGCAGGTAGGGTGTGGCTGGAGAAACTAGTCACTGGGAATGTGCCTTTTGAATTTTTCTTTTATCCATAGTGAGGAAAGTTTTTTCCTTGTTTCCTTGCCCTGAGCTGCTTTCCTCCACCACACCCTTCTGCCATGATGTTCTGCCTCATCTCAGACCTAGAGGAATGGAGTCGGCCATCTTTGGACTGAGACCTCTGAAACCAGGAGCCCCAAATAAAGTTTTCCTCCTCTATGTGATTCTTGTCAGATCTTTTAGTCCCAAAGATGAAAAACTAGCTAAAACACATATTATCCCCTCTCCCATGGAGCCTATTACCAGAGTCTGATTCTGAGAGATTCCCTTGAAAGTCTCCTCATTGAGCATGCTTCCTGGGCTCACATCCCCTCTGAGCAATTCTCTCAATGGCTCCATCCCATTTCTTTCTTGTTAAGTTAGGGTTGTTGTTGTTGTTATTGTATTATTATTGCAGTCCTGGGGATTGAACCCAGGGCCTTGCAGGTGCTAGGCAAGGACTCTGCCACTGAGCTACATCCCCAGCTCTCTCCTTAGTTCTTTTTGAAAGATTGCCCCTGCTGTCTTCCTCCACCAAGCACTGTGTGGATTCATCTCAGACTCCTGAACCTTGGCTGCTTGCCTCTCCATGATCTGTATTTCCCTCTGTGGCCATGGATTTGCTCACCCACCTCCAACTCCAGGCAGGACTGTAGCAGAGACTGTGGGCAAACAAAGCTCATTTGGCCCAAACATTAGCAGATGGGCATGGCTCTGTACCTTAGGGACCCCTGTGGTCACCCACATGAGGTACCATCTGAGAGGTGGACAGGCTGAATCCCAAATGTCACTCCCACCTGTCATTCCCACTGTCCCTACTGCCACCATTTGGGATAAGGTATTGGCTTGTGTTAAATTGCAAAGAACGCAGGAAGCCTACTGTCCCCAGCCATGTAGATGAATTGGGGTGGTATTCTCAAAGTCTGGTCTGAGGAACACCTCATTGAAATCATCTGGGTGCATGCTAAATGTAGAGATTTCTGAGGTTGCTTTAGGGAGCTGAAGGTCTGTCATATTAGCAAAAGGGCTGCTCAGATCTTATCTACAGCATCTGCCCATGACAACCTGGCAGAGGTCTGATGTCAGACTATGTCCCCCTGAGTTTCTGTGTTTAAGTTAGAAGATATGGGTAGGCTTCATAAGATTCAGGGTTACAGTTAAGTGTTTGGAGGACACTATGTCCCACTTCAAACAACAGGGACTTCAAGAGGGTATGGTAAGTCCATGGTGAAAGCAAGACTCCTGGTCAGGCAGTAGGAAGAATTTCTGCCAATAAAAGTTCCTCCCAGCCAGTGTGGTGGGCATATCTGTAATCCCAGTGGCTCAGGAGGCTGAAGCAGGAGGATCGAAAGCTCAAAATTAGCCTCAGCAATTTAGCAAGGCCCTAAGCAAGTCAGTGAGATCCTGTCTCAAAATAAAAAAAAATAAATAAGGGCTGGGGATTGGCTCAATGTTAAGGTGCCCCCATTCAATCCCTGGTACCAAACCAAACCAAAAAAAATGAAAAAAACAAAACACAACTTCCTCCCAACTGGACATAGTGATGCACACTTGTAATCCCAGTGATTCTGGAGGCTGGGGCAGGAGGATTTTAAATTTGAGGGCAGTCTCAGCAAGTTAGTGAGACCCTATTTCAAAATTATAGAAAAATAAATAAAAGGGCTGGGGATGAAATTTGGTGGTAAAGTGCCCCTGAGTTCAATCCCCAGTACCAAAAATAATAAATAAAACTTCCAGGCCAGGACTGGGGTTGTGGCTCAGTGGTAGACAGCTTGCCTAGTATTTGTGAGGTACTGGGTCTGATCCTCAGCACTGCATAAAAATATATAAATAGGGCTGGGGATGTGGCTCAAGAGGTAGCGTGCTTAGCTGGCATGCACAGGGCGCTGGGTTCGATCCACAGCACCACATAAAAATAAAAAATAAAAGATGGATGTTGTGCCAACCGAAAACTAAAAAATGAATATTAAAAATTCTCTCTCTCTTTAAATATGTATATATATATATATATATATATATATATATATATATCAACTAAAGATCCATCAACAACTAAAAATTTATTTGAAAAATAAAACTTTTATTTGTACGGTGGCTTATAATTTATACAACACTTTCACCTTCACACTCTTCTTAAGGATGCTCCATCACAGTAAAGTAGATACTAATTACTTCTATTTCACATAATTGGTAATAGGGGTTCGGAGAGGTTAAGTAACTTGCCTGAGATCACACAGCTGGTAAATAGTGGAGGAGAAATTTGACCCAAGTTTCCTATGCCTGTTGTCATTATGGGAGATTCTGCACTAGTTGGGTGAATCCTAGCAGAGATTTTATGCCTCAGAGATGGCACCCAGCAAGTTGGGGGCCTGAGAGAGTCCTTGTGATACTTTTTCCCTATGGAGGGTCTATAGGATATGGACTCTGGTCCTTATGGGTAATTAACCTTTATTGCTCTCCATAGGGTTCCCAGTTACCAGCAGGCACTGTTTGAAGAAGACTGTCATCCCAGGATAATCTCTAGGCAGGCTGATAAGGCAGCCATATCTATGCTTGAGTGGAAGGTCATTGGAGTGGAAGGCACCTATCTCTATTCTCCTCCCCAGGGCTTCCAGGGAAGGTGGAAACATGATTGATTTACCATTTGTGAGGCTATAATTGCCTCTGTGAGAATGCACAGGGAGCAGAGGTCAGCCCAATACAACCCTGATCTTGAAGCAGGAAAATCAGAGGCAGCTGTACAGTGACTGCACTGAAGGGGTTTGGAGGAGGAGATTCCATAGTTTCCCTTAGGTCTTCCCTGCAGGTGACCACCCTCTCCATCTGCTCAACATCTCAAGCACCCCTTTTGGGGTAGGAAGAACCCACTGTATGTGTTTGAGCCCAGCCTGGAAGTCAGAAAATCCATGGTATAATTTCCTGTCAGCTATTACCTCAAACTGTGACCTTGGCAACTCACTCCCCCTCTCAGGGTGTTACATTCTAAGGGCACTTCTATTTAATGGCTTTAAAAATTCACAATATTCACAATAGGGAAGAAATTGACAGGAAGAGAATATATATATGAATATGTGTGTGTGTGTGTGTGTGTGTGTGTGTGTGTGTGCTGGGGATTGCACTCAGGGACACTCAACCACTGAGCCACATCCCCAACCCTATTTCCATTTTATTTAGAGACATCTAATCTCTACATTTAGCATGCACCCAGATTATTTATTTAGAGACAGGGTCTCCCTGAGTTGCTTAGCATCTCACAAAGTTGCTGAGGCTGGCTTTGAACTTGAGATCCTTCTGCCTCAGTGTCCCGAACCTCTGGAATTACAGGCATGTGCCATCGCACCCAGCTAGGAGGCAAGTATTTTTTGATGTTTCAGATGGTCCCCAATTTAGGATGGTTCAACTTATGATGGTTTGACTCTATCATGTTGTGACAGCTTACCCATACAAACTTTCCATTTTCACTTTCTATACTGTATTCAATGAGTTACATGACACCTTTATCATCAAATTCATAACACTTTATTATAACATTTTATTATCAAATAGACTTGGTGTTGCATGATTTTGTTTTGTTTTGTCATGCAGTGCTGGGGATGGAACCCAGGGCCTCATGCATGCTAGGCAAGTACTCTTGTGTCAGATGATTTTGTTCAGATGTAGGCTAATATAAGTGTTGCATGCATGTTTCAGGTAGACCAGGCTGAGCCATGATGCTCAGTAGTTTATGTGTATTAAGTGCCTTTTCAACTTATGATGTTTTCCTCTAGGATGGGTTTATCGGGACAGAACCCCACTGTAAGTTAAGGAGCGTCTTCATGCAGTTGTACTCAGGAACTTAGGGATCTTCACCTGTGATGGATGGGAGAATAACATAATGGTCAGGAGGTGGACAGACAAGCTGATGACCTCAGAAAGAAGAGGGAAGAAGTCTAAATAAAGAGACTTGGTGGGCATGATGGGGAGGACGCAGAAATGATGAAAAGAAAGAGAATCCAAAGATAAATAGGACTGAGCTACTGGAGGGATGTGTTAGCACTCAAAAGTCTACATAACTGCTGGGCATCCCCCCTCTTGGATGTCACATCAGCACCTCAAAGTCACATGGCCCCAACCCAACTTGGCCTTTTCCCCCTCCTGACCCAGGTTCTCCAGCTCATCAGTTCCCTACTGCAATGTTTTCTCCCTCCTTCCTATTTCTCAAGTCCAACCCCTCCTCCATATCAGCCCTGCCACCACTGGGCCACTATCATCTTTTGTTACTCGCCTGGAATATCACGGTGCCTCCTAATTGCATGCTCCATGTCACTGACCATTGGCAGCTTCCTGTTGTCCTCCAGGTAACATCCAAGCTCTCCATTATGGACTCTGAGACCCTGTGTGGTCTGACTTCTGGTGTCTTCCTCAGTCTTATCTCTTGCCACTGCCTGTGTAGCTGGCAACAGTCCCACCTCACAAAATGATTGCCTCCTGCTCATCTCCAGACCTGCACCGCTGCTTCCTCTGCCTGGAACATCTTCCCTTCTTCTTCCTTGATCACTTAGTAAATGCCTTCTCACCCCTCCAGCCTCAGTGTCTCCAACCTCACCCTCTCTGGCACCATGTCTGGGTTGTGGCTCAGTGTTTAAGTGCCCCTGGGTTCAATCCCCACTACTTCCCCAAAAGACACACACACACACACACACACACACAGAGAGAGAGAGAGAGAGAGAGAGAGAGAGAGAGAGTCTGTCTACAGTTGACAAACAAGAAATATAAGTACAAATATATCATGTGAAGCTTTACCAAAAAGCAAGGAACTAAAGATAATGTATGTAGTGCAAAGACAGCGGAAGACGAGGTAATGTCTTCAACTGATAGATCAAGAAATAGTAGCTTATGCCTATTCACAGGGATAAATGAAAGAACTGATGACAAATAAAAGCAACTAAAAGAGGAAAGGGTCAGGCCAAGTGTGGTGGTGCATGCCTATAATCCTAGCTACTTAGAAGGCTGAGTCAGGAGGATTGCAAATTTGAGGCCAGCCTGGGCAACTTAATGAGACCTGTCTCAAAATATTTTTTTAAAAAATTAAAAGGGTGGGGATGTGGCTCAGTGGTAGAGTGCCCCTGGGTCCAATCTCCAGTGTCTATAAATAAATAAACAGGGAAATAAATATGGGGCAAGGCCCTGTTGGTTATCATAAAACATATAAAATATATATCATATATCATAAACATATATCATAAACACTTTCACTCTTTGATTCATAGCCATATACCCATACTAATTTGATTTCAAAAGTACTTCTTGGCCTGGCACAGTGGTGCATGCCTGTAGTCCTGGTGATTCAGGAGGCTGAGGAAGGAGGATTGCCAGTTCAAGTCCAGCCTGGGCAACTTAGCAAGACCCTATCTCAGAGGAAAATAAAAGAATTTTGGGATGTACTAGCTTAGTGGTAGAGCACTCCTGCTTTCAATCCCTAGTACAAAAAAATTCTTAAGCTCTGTGATTCAAATCATACCATTATGGTTTAGATATGAGGTGTCTCACAATAGCTCATGTGAGACAATGCAAGAATGATCAGAGGGGAAATGATTAGATTATGAGACTTTAACCTAATCAGTGGATTAATACACCAATGTGGATTAACTGGGTGGTAACTGCAGGCAGGCAGCATGTGCATGGAGAAAGTAAGTCACTGGGGATGTGCCTTTTGGGTTTATACTTTGTCCTTGGTCAGTGGAGTTCTGTCTCTCTGCCTCTTGGTTGTCATATCCTGAGCTACTATCCTCTGCCACACTCTTCCACCATGATGTTCTGCCTGACCTCAGGACCACAGCCCTGGAGTCTGCCAACTGTGGACTGAACCTGTGAAACTGTGAGCTGAAATAAACGGTTCCTCCTCTTAAGTTGTTTTTGTTAGGTCTTTGGTCACAGGAACCAAAAGCTAACTAAAACCCATGTCTACTCCTGGAATGAAATGATTATGTCTTGTTGATACAGGTTAAATTAGAATTTTGTTAAGAGGGATGTGTTAGCACTCAAAAGTCTACATGACTGCTGGGCATCCCCCCTTGGATGGCACATTAGCACCTCAAAGTTACATGGCCCCAACCCAACCTGGCCTTTTCCCCTGGGGATTGAACCCAGGGCCTTATGCATGTTAGGCCATTGCTCCACCTCAAGTTGCAGCCCCAGTCCTAAATTATGAATTCTTTCTGTATCATTCAAAGCCATTCAAAATCTGGCCCTTGCACAGATTAGTGGCATCATAACTGGCCTTCTGCTTAAAGTACCTGAAACTCTGGTCATGCCATTCTAACTGCAGCAGCATGGGTGCCATTGTGTTTTGAGCTTTTGCACATTTTGCTGCCTCTGCCTTCTCCTCCCCACCTCCCTGAAGATCCCACCCTCATCTTTCCAGGTTCTCTTAAGGTCACTCCCCAACTCCGGGAGAGTTTGTTCTTTCCTCCGTGCTCTCTGAACAGTGTGTCACCTCTCTACTATTACTCACATCACGTAGAATCTAATTTGATGTGACAAGTCTGCTCTCCCTCCTGGATTGTGGGCACCTTGATGGCATTGACCTGCTTTTATTCATGTTTGTCGACCCAGGGCTCAGCCCAGGCTTTATTAAAGTAAATTTATTTTTGAAAGGATAATAAAAATAAAACATTTTTACTAAGAAACTAGGGTAAAACAATAAATGAATTCTCAGAACTGGTACGGTGGATTAGAGTACAGCATCACCATAATTAGGAAGAAAGAAATATGGACAGTTTGTCTGTTCTTCAAAATATGAAACCCAGAATTACTGTATGACCTTGCAATTCCACTCCTAGGTACAAACCTAAGAGAAATGAAAATGTTTGTGCATACAAAAACATATATACACAAATGTTCATGACAGTTTATGAGAGATTCATAATAGCTAGGAGAAAACAATCCAAATGTCTATCAGTTGAAGACTGGTAAACAAAATATGGTATATCCATACAATAAAATATTGTATCCATACAATAAAAAATATTATTTTGTGAATTACTAAAAAAAAACCCACTAGAAATGTAGTACTAATACATACTGCAATGTGGATAAGCTAAGGGAAGCCAGACACAAAACCCTACACATTGCATGATTCCATTTTGATGAACTATTCTGATTAGGCAAATCTATAGAGGCAGAAAGTAGATTAATAATCACTTGAGGCCTAGGGTAGAGTAAGGGAAATGGGAGTGACTGCTAATGAGTACAAAGTTTTCTTTTGGGGGGTATGAAATGTTCTAAACCTAGTTGTGGTCACACAATTTTGTGAATTACAAAAAAAAAACACTATATTATATCTTTTAAAAGGATGGACTGTAAGATATTTAAATTATATCTCAGTAAAGCTATTAAAAGTAAAGAAAGAAACTCTTAGAAAAAAAATCTGGAAAGAAATCCACCAAAAGGTTGACATGTGGTTAACTTTGTTTGGGCTATGGGATGTTGTTATTCTTTTACTTTACCTCACAGTGACTTCCATATATTCTTTTTTTTTTTTTTTTTTGGTAGTAAGGATTGAACCCAGAGGTTCTTTATCACTTAAGCCATGTCTACATCCCTTTTTATATTTTTATTTTAAGACAAGTTCTTGCTAAATGACCTAGGGCTTTGCTAAGTTACTGAGGCTGGCCTTCAGCTTGCAATCCTCCTGCCTCAGCCTCCTGTGTAGCTAGGATTACAGATGTGTGCCATCACCCCTGGCTGACTTCCACATATTCTACTATGGATTTGTTTATTAAAAGGTACTTTGTATTTTGAAATATGAACAAGGGAAGGAAAGAGGAGGCTTAAATGTTCTAGTACCTAGTATATACTAAATATTTTAGTCTGTTTTCTGCTGCTATAACAGAATATCACAGACTGAAATAAATGATTAACACTGGGCGTTTGATTGGCTCATGGCTCTCTGGATGCTGGGAAGATCAAAGAACCACATCTGACATGGGACTTCTTTCTGCACCATAATGTGGCAGAAGGGCTACCACGCACATGTAAGACAGAGGGGGCAAGAGGGGACCAACATAACAAACCCACTCTCAGAATAATGTCTTTAACCCATTTGTGAGGACAGAGCCCTCCTTGCCTAATCATGTTTTAAAGGACCCACCTCTTAACACTGTCAAATGGCTGTTACATTTCAACAGGAATTTTGAAGGGGTCAAACCATAGCACTAGGTTAATCCCCATAGCATCCCTGGGAGGTCACTGTGTTCATTTCAACTTCATTTGTGTGACAGGGAAAAATGAGATGTCACCATTCGCTGTCTTGCCCTGACCCCCATTTTCTTCTCCCTTCTAAGCTGCTTGGTTTCTTTGCTTGATTTGGGGCCTTCAGATTTGTTGACCTGGTCATGACTAAAGGAAAATTGAAAGAGGCCTTGAAAGTCTGGATTGATTTACCATAAAAGTAGTAGAGAGTGGCCAGAAGAAGAAAGAAAACATCTGGGGAAAGATCAGAGGTGGACAGAGGGACAGAAGAGATGGCCAAGGTTCCATGTAGGTGGAATTGGCCTTGCGGTGTGGAAAGTGAACTTCACGATGGTGCCTGGCTCTTTTGATCATTCTGATCTCAGCTCAGACACAACCTCTTCAGGGCACCCTCTATATGCCTGGCTCGAAAGGAACCCTGTCCACCTCTGCCTCCACGTCTTTCCATTCTATTTTCCTGTGTGATTGTCTCCAGAATGTTTATTACTATCTGTGAGTGTCTGCATCCCTCACTCATTTCTTTATTTAGTCTCCTCTTGCTGGGCTCTGATACCATGTCATAGCCAGGAACTTCTCTGGCTTTTTCACTGCTGTGCAGGGCTGAGAAACAAGTCTGACAGCAAGGTGGTTATCAAACAAGAATTATCATAGAATATGTGGAAGTCAGCCAGAGGTGATGGCACACACCTGTAATCTCAGCTATGCAGGAGGCTGAGGCAGGAGGATTGCAAGCTGAAGGCCAGCCTCAGCAACTTAGCAAAGCCCTAAGTAATTTAGGTCACTCATTTATTTGTCCCCCACCACTTGTCCCCTTTCTCAAATGCCACTCATCACTCAAAACCTTGGTCAGGGGGCTGCGGTTGTGGCTCAAGTGGTAGCATGCTTGCTTAGCACCTGTGAGGTATTGGGTTCGATCCTCAGCACCACATAAAAATAAAATAAAGATATTGTATTCAACTAAAAAACTAAAAAATAAATATTTAAACAAAATAATAATGTTAAAAAAAAAACAACCTTGTTCAATGCCCAGGAAATTCTAGAACTCATACTTCTTGGCTGAAATTGAGCTCCTGATTTTGACACAGGAGCCCTACATTACTCCCACACCTGTTTTACCTCTTCAATCAGATGATGAGTTCTTTGATGCCAAGGTCCATTTCTTCTACTTTGCTTCAAAAAATTATACTGAGCTTTTCAGCCAGGTGTTGTGGTGCATGCCTATAATCCCAGCAGTTTGGAAGGCCGAGGCAGGAGGGTTGGAAGTTCAAAGCCAGCCTGAGCAATTTAGGAAGGCCCTAAGCAACCTAATGAGACTCTATCTCAAAATAAAAAATAAAAATGGATGTGGGTGTGGCTCAGAGGTTAAAGTGCCCCTGGGTTCAATCCCCACTACCAAAAAAAAAAAAAATTACTAAGTTTTTCTTGTGTATTTGACAGAGTAAACATTTAAAAAATGTGAATTTTAGACTTTAGACTTTGATAAGTGTTATGAAGAAAATAAAATAAGCTGGGTGTAGAGCACATGCCCATAATTGAGGCAGGAGGATTGCAAATTTGAGGCCAGCCTCAGCAACTCAGAAAGACCCTGTCTCAAACTAAAATAAAAATGACTCTGAATGTAGCACAGTGGTAGAGTGCTTGATTAGCATATGTGAGTACTGGGTTTGATCCCTAATACTGAAAAAAGAGAGGGGGGACGTGGGGGAAGGAAGGAAGGAAGAAAACAAGAATGCAAATTAATGGCCTAAACAATGAGTAGGGTAGGTGGCATGGCACCAATTTAGCCTGGATGATTGGATAAGACTCCTTGAGGAAGAGGCAACTAAGCTGAAACCTGAACGATGAGATCTGATTATTCTTTTGTATCTCCCACAATGTCTTGCATATATAGTATGTGGTACACAGTATATATTTGCTGACTGATCTACCATGGTCTCAGCAAGGTTAGATTCTTTAAATATTATCTAACCCAGGTACAATCCTACATAGGTTTAATCTTCTAGGAGTAGTATACTGTTCTCAAGCAGGACAACCTGAGCCAGTCATGGTGGCACACACCTATAATCCCAGCAGCTCAGGAGGCTGAGGCAGGAGGATGGAGAGTTCAAAGCCAGCCTCAGCAAAAGTGAGGCCCTAAGCAACTCAGTGAGACCCTGGCTCTAAATAAAATACAAAATAGGGCTGGGGATGTGGGTCTGTGGCCAAGGGCCCCTGAGTTCAATCCCAGGTACCCCTACCTGCCCCAAAAAGATGATGCAAACTCAAAGAACTTGAGTAACTTCCTCAAGGCCACACTGCCAGCAGGCATGTAGCAAATATGCTTGACTCTAAAGCTGGTGCAGTTTGCTACCATTCTTTGTTCCCTTGATTCTGAAGTTTAAATGGCCTAATTCAGGATTTTTGAAGCTCTTTGAGACTTCAAACCTCAGAGCTGACTTGATTCTTTCTCACTGGAGATATCAGCTCAGCCTTTTTCATACAATGACCCTGCAGAGACATGAAGTTTCACTGTCTTTATTTTTCATAATCCTAACATGAAGACTAAGATCTTGTATGACCCAAATTCCCCTGGCTGGACAATCCCACACTTTACTCAGGTTTCCTTCTTCAAATCTGGGACACACTCATATTTCCTGTGGAGGGGGATGTATAATAGTGTGATGATATATATTTGCCTTGTTTCCATTCTAAGAAGTCATTTTATTCCCTTGCATTATGACTTAGTGGGGTCCTGGGGATGAAACCAGGGGTGCTCCACCATTGACCTATATTCCCACTCATTTTTATTTTTTGAGACAGGGTTTCGTGAAGTTGCCCAGGCTGGCCTTGAACTTGCCATCCTCCTACCTCAGCCCCTTGAATCACTGAGATGTACCTGGCTGCATTATGAACTCCCTCTCCCATTTACCCCCTAATCTGCCTGTTCTGCCTGCACTTTTACTCTCTCCCATAGGCCCACACAAGCTATCTGCTTTTCCATGTCCCACAGACGATGATGTTAATCTTATACACCTTCTCCCTCTCTTAGGCTCCTTCACAGTCACAGGGTATGTCTGCTGTCCCTCCAAAGGAGAACAAGACAGCAGTGGCCTGAGGTTTCTCTGAAGTCCCTGAGCCAGCTTGTTTTGAGGGGTGTGCGCCCTCATGTGTTCACCTTCTGTAAATTCAGGCTGAGGTTAGCACGGGGGTTGGGGGGTGGGGGGGGTTTGCTGTGGGAGCCTTCTCAGTGACCTGGCCTTTGCCTGCCTGTGTCATTAGCTCCCTGGCACTTGAATTAGTCTAAGTTTTAGGAACTTCATCTTGGTCTTACTCCAAATAATGCCTCGTGGTCTCCTGGTCACATCCCCCTCCCCACCCTCAAAACTGCAACAGCAACAACAATAGTCATTGCTATGAGCTGGGGATGTGGCTCAGAGGTAGACCAGTTGCCTAGCATGTTCAAAGCCCTAGGTTCAATCCCAGTAGCACAAAAAAAAAATGTCCAATATTTCTATCTTCACCGAGAATGTAGTACATGCCAATAATATTGTATAAATTAGCTCATCTATTCTTTTTTTTTGTGTGTGTGTGTGTACCAGGGATTGAACCTAGGGGCATTCGACCACTAAGCCACATCTCCAACCCTTTTTGTATTTTATTTAGAAACAGGGTCTTGCTAAGTTGCTTGGAGCCTTGCTAAGTTGCTGAGGCTGGCTTTGAATTCATAATCCTCCTGCCTCACCCTCCTGAGTTGCTGGGATTACAGATGTGTGCCACCATGCCCGGCCATAGCTCATCCATTCTTCACAGTATTCTGACAGGCGTTGCCTTCTCAACACATAGTAGGAACTTAATAAATAAGTAGATGGTTTCTCTCCAGTTCATTATAGGACAAACAGAAGCCCAAGGTGGTCACATGGGTAAGAAGGGACAGAGAAAGAAGAGAAACCCAAGTCAATTTTTCCTCAGAGCCTAGGTTTCCAATGGCAGTATTAAGATGCTTGTAAAACCACTTTAGATTTGTGAAACCCTGTTTGAGAAGGAAGCTGAGGGTTGTGGTTACGGCCATTGGATTTGAAGTCCAATGCTGCTAGTAATCAAGCAGCACCACTTCCTATCCTTGTGAATGTGGACAAGTTACTTAACCTCTCTGTACCATAGGTTTCTCATTGGCCAATGGCAGTAATAATAGTAACAATTCAAATGGTTGGTCCACTTAAATGAGATAATGTACATAAAGGTCTTAGCATGAGGCTTAGCACAAAGTAATCACTAGTTGAATATTTGTGAGGCAGTGATGGTGACTGACAAAAACACATCATGTACTGTGTCTGTTCCTTAATCTTCATGGAACCCAGGGCCTCACTCATGCTACGCAAGTG
Organism: Marmota marmota marmota; assembly: GCF_001458135.2. Taxonomy (NCBI): domain Eukaryota; kingdom Metazoa; phylum Chordata; class Mammalia; order Rodentia; family Sciuridae; genus Marmota; species Marmota marmota. Next base: position 3,696,291 of record NW_026000294.1, on the reverse strand, counting down.
CTCTGCCTCAGAGCTACAACTCCAGCCATAGAAAAGCATTTTTTGCAGATAGGATTAGGTTAATCATTTTGAGATAATCTGGGTTATCTGGGTATATACAAAGTCCAATGGCAAGTGTCCTTAGAAGAGAGAAGCAGAGCAAGATTTGATTTGAGTGCCATAAGTATTACACAAATATTGTTAACTTTGTAATGTTTAAGTGATTGCATATCAGGAGAAGAGTAAATACCACTCAAGGACTTTACTTCCTCTTCTAGGGAAGGGGCTACTACATTTTTGCTTGTATACAGGATAGTTGCATCATGTTAGTGGAATTATGATCTTGCTGTTGTGTTTGGAGATTAAGTATGGTTTGAGATGATGCATGTGGGTACCAAGTTGAGAAGGGATGGACTTTTTAAAAAATATTTTTTTAGTTGTAGATGGACACAATATCTTTGTTTTCTTTATTTATTTTTTATGTGGTACTGAAGATCAAACCCAGTGCCTCACACTCTACCACTGAGCTATAACCCCAGCCCAACAAGGGATGGATTTTTGATGGTTAATTTTTCATGTCAATCTGACTGGGTCATGAGGTGTTCCGATGTTTGGTTGAACATTATTCTGGTTACTTCTGTGAGGTTGCTTTTGAATGAGATTAACATTCAAATATACAGATTGAATAAAGCAGATTGTCCCTCCTAATGTGGATAGGATTTATCAAGTCAGTTCAAGGCCTGAAGAAAACAAAACAAAATGATAAAAGCTTATGCGTCCTGAGTAACACAGAATTCTCCTGCAGGGTGGCCTTCAAATTGGAACATTGGCCCTTTCTAGTTCTATAGCTGCCAGCTGGCTTTAGAACTCAATATAGGAGATAGGCTTTGCAGATTTTATTTTCTGTAAACACATGAGGTGACTTTTTAAATCATCTATCTATCTACTCCATCTCCTGTTGTTTCTCTGGAGAATGCTGACTTATACATGGAACTACTTCCTAATTCATTCTATGAAGTATTACCTGATTCCAAAATCAAACATCTGAATGTCAAAATTTACTATAAAAATACAGTATTCAAGAAGTATCATCGGGCATGATACAGCATGCTTGTAATCTCAGTGGCCCAGGAGGCTAAGGCAGGAGGATTGTAAGTTCAAAGCCAGCCTCAGCAAATTAGCAAGGCCCTAAGCAACTTAAAAGGAAAAAAAGGAAAAACATAAAAAGGACTGGGGATGTGGCTCAGTGTTTAAGGGCCCCTGGATTCACTCCCTGATACATCCCCCCCAAAAAAGTGGATCAAATACCTAAATGTAAGAACTAATATTATAAAACACTTAGAAAAAAATCATGGGGGTAAATCCACATGACCTCAAATTTGGTAATGGATTTATACAAATGACACCAAAACATAAGAAGCAAAAGAGAAAATAAGTAAATTAAGTTTCAGAAAAAAAAAACTTCTGTACTTTAAAGCACATTATTAAGAAAGTGAAAAGATAGCTGGGCTCAGTGGCACATGCTATAATCCTAGTGATTCAGGAGGCTGAATCAGGAGGATCACAAGTTTGAGGACAGTCTCAGAAATCTAAAGAGAACTTGTCTCAAAAAAAAAAAAAGTTCAATCCCCAGTACAATAAACAAACAAAGAGAAAAAATGGAGGGGGAGAAAAGCCACAGAATGAGAGAAAATATTTGCAAATCATATGTCTTACAAGGGACTTATATCCATAATATTCATAATACTTACAGCTCAACAAGAAAAACTAACTCAATTTAAATCTAGATAAAATACCTGAATAGACATTTCTCTAAGGTAGATTTATAAATGATCCATAAGCATGTAAAAATACTCTCAACATCTTTAACAATCAGGGAAGGCAAATTAAAACCATAATGAGAAACCAGTTCACACCCACTACAATAACTATAATCATAAAAACAGAAAATAATAAGTGTTTGGGAGAATGTGGAGATATTAGAACCCTCATACATTGCTGGTGGGAATATAAAATAATACAGCTTCTTTGTAAAATAGTCTGTAGTTCTTCCAAAAGTTAAACATAGAATTACCATATGACTCAGCAATCCCACTTCTAGGTAGGTAACCAAGTGAAATGTAAACACATAAGTCCAAACAAAAAATTTGTACATGAATGCTCATAGCAGCATTATTCATAACAGCCCAAAAGTGGAAATAATCCAAATACCCATTAAGAGATGCACACATAAAGTTATGAAGCTGGAAAGTCACCGGAATAACTGAAAAAGAATCACTGTATAAGGCTTTTTAGATGTTTGGCACATGCATTAATAATTGTGTGCAAAATGAAAATTGAACTGACCCTCAACACAACCAACAAAATCTCAATTATGTAAGAAAAAGTACATGAAGTTAGGTGGTATCGCCATATAGCAAAACAGTATGTAGCCTATGATACATGTTGCAAAACCTGGGGAACCCCCAAAATAAATACTATGCAGAAAAATCAGGAGAATGAAGGGAATAGGGAAGGGATGTAGGGAGGGAAAGGTAAGTGCTGGGCCCTAAATTAGAGCCAATTATATTCTATGCCTTTATAATTATGTCAAAATGAACCCTAATGTTATGTATAACTAAAAAGAACCAAAGATTTTTTTAAAAAGAAAAAAATACTATGTGAAAGAAGCTATTCACAAAAGACAATGTAGTATATGATTCCATTTATGTGAAATGTCAGAATAGGCAAATCCACTGAGAAAGGGTAGACTAGTGGTCTCCAGGGACTGCGGAGAGGAAGGAATGAGAATGGTGGCAATTGTTAATGGATATGGATTTGTCAGGATGCTGGTGAAATGTTCTGAAATTAGATAATGATGATATTTGTATAACTATACAAATGTACTAAAACCTGCTGATCTCTATACTTCAAAGGGCTATATTTTATGGTATATCTTATATCTCAATAAAGTTTTTGTAAAACAAGGAATAATTTGAAATATGGTAACAGAATAAAACTAATTTTGGCTCCAAACCCCAGGAGTTCTGATAAAAATGAGCATTCTTAATATATGAATTAATTTGTTTCTATATATAATATAAATAACTATATTACTTATAATAATGTAAGAAAAATATGTAATGTATATTATTAGAAAAAAACATATGGGCAAATTCCCATGACCTCAAATTTGGCAATGGATTTGCACACATGACTCCAGAGCACAAGAAACAAAAGAGAAAATAGGTAAATTGGGTTTCATGAAAATTTAAATTTTCTGTGGTTTAAAGCATAGAATAATAATCATATATTATTCTTACATAATATAATATATGTTATTCTTACAGATTAATAAGAAAAAAACACAAAGGCAAAGAAAACAAATATGCAAAGCAGAGACGAGATGCAAATGGGAAATAAATATTTGAAGCGGTCAAAAAGACAGCTAAGCCGGGTGTGTTGGTGCACCCCTGAAAATCCTAGCAACTTGGGAGGCTGAGGCAGGAGGATCACAAGTTCAAAACCAGCCTCAGCAACTTAGTGAGGCCCTAAGCAACTCAGTGAGACCCTGTCTCTAAATAAATTTTTTAAAAACTTAAAAAGAGCTGGGGATGTGGCTCCATGGTTAAGCATCTCTGGGTTCAATTCATAGTATGGGGGCAAAAAGACAGCTAATAAAGGCACTTACTGTATAAATGCCCAACATAACTCATTCAACCTTCACAAGGACCCTATGAAACAAGCCCCCAGCTCCTCATAGTGAACACCACAACCTACTCAGGCCCGGGTGACAGCCCTGCCTTATCCATGGTCTCCACTCACCTGTGTGGGCTAGGATGTCCCTCCACAATGCCTATTTGTGACCCCACTGAGTCCAGTGGCCTGACTTCATCCAGGGGGGGTTGTTGGAGGTGTCAGGAGAGCATGCTGACCATCCAGCTTTTAGGCCAGGCTGCTGGAGACATTCTTTCCAGAAGTGCAGATTTTGCTGTGTGCTAGGAGGCAGTGAGTGAGTTGTCAATCTATTTTGGGGGGGTGGGAGTACCAGGAATTGAACTCAGGGGCACTCGACCAGTGAGCCACATCCCCAGCCTTATTTTGTGCTTTATTTAGAGACAGGGTCTCACTGAGTTGCTTAGTGCCTCACCATTGCTGAGGCTGACTTTGAACTTGAGATCCTCCTACTCCAGCCTCCCGAGTTGCTGGGACTACAGTGGCCACCATGCCCAGCAATCTATCTTCTTTGATGAGCTCCAGGAGATACTCTGGGTGGCTGTACATGCACAGCCAGCAGCCTTAGCAATCAGCCAGGCTGGGAGGGGAGTTGTCAGTGGCTGAGTGGAACTTAAGTTGCCTGGCAAGGGCATTTCTGCTCCCTGGGGGAGGACCTCTACACACCTGCCCAGCAGTGGGCCCTGGGAAGCTCTGTTGGTAGGGCCAGCCAGGATTCCCTCTAGGAAGCACTTCTGTCCTACACCCAGGAATAATGGGAGATCCCAGCCACTGAGTCCTGGGCCTCAATGCCTCAGGCTCTGGTAATTCCAGCCTGGTTGTTTTTAAAAGCAGGTGTTACCAATCATCTACTTTGGCCATAAAACCCCTTAATAAACTGCCCATGGAAAGTCCAACGTGAAACCTACAAGCTTCACTCCTAGCAGGATGTACCTGGGAGACTGAATAGGCTGCCTGCTCTCTGGGTTTGCCATGTCTGAGGCAGAGCCTTGTTGGAAGCCCAGTGGGAGGGATAGGAAGAGAATGGGGTTCCATCACCTCAGATCCTCCCAGTGGGCTCTCTTCCTCTCTAGCATGAGCAGACACTGTTCACACCAAAGACTAAGAGCTGAGTGCTTCGGAGTCTCAGGGGAGTGGCTTACTTGGGGGAAGAGGAGAGAGCAAGGGTGACATGCCTTACTTTCCTCCAAGGTCACTAGGCTGGAAGAAGATTTCTCAGGTGAACCCAGACAAGAAACAGTAAGACTCAGGTTGGTGGCTCCTCTGCTCGAAGGTACTTCCTGACTTGGAACTGGTGTCTAACTGGCCAGGACATGGAATGAAGGGAAGTCACTCAGGCATCTCTTTTGTCTTAAAGTCTCAGATTCCAGAATGTGCCAGGCTCCCAGGGGAGGCCCAGCAGTATTGTGAACTGAACTGACCCTTATTGATTCCTGGGAGAGACTGGGAGGAATCTGGTGGAATCTCCCTCTTTGGCCCTGGATTCTTGACCTTTTCAGGTGTTGTCTTTAGGCATCTTCTATTTGACCATGGCCTCCTTGTGTGAGAGGATTTAGGAGACTGCCTATCTGAGCTGGACAATCTGTCCTTCTGCTAATTGATCAAACTTACCCTGGGTTGAGGAGAGGGGAGAAAGAGGCATGTAGGGCTAGCTCCTCCATGATATGTGGAATATACAACAGGTCTTCTCTGTGGCCCACATCACACCATGTGATCAGGAACTGAGTCACAGTCATCCATGTCCCTTTCAGGAATAAAGGCAGTGTCTGGCACATGAGAGATGAAGATGCCTGTGACTTGGAGCCAGAAACACCTGCATCAAACCTCCAAGTCTGCATCTTTTATTAGCTAGGAGATTTTATTTGACATCTAAGAGCACCAGTTTCCTTGTGTTAGGATGGCCTTAGGCCTGAGCCTAAGCAACTACATTTTAAAAAAAGCCTTCATTTTAAAAGACCTGCAGTTTTACTAGGCACATCCACAGTGCCCTCCAGTATGGCCTCAAACAAGTTACCTCAAGTTACCTCCCCTCACCTTCAGAGTGAAGCCCCTGGCAGGCTGTCCTCGCATGATGAGGGAAAGGCAAGAAGATCGTGGTGGAGACCACCAGACCAGATGTTTCTGTCCCCAGGGTAAATGATGTCACTGAGAGATCCAGTGGTAGCTGATAAGGATTGAAAGTGGGGTAAAAGCCCCCAAATGTTGTATAAATATTAGAGATTCAGGGATTCAGCCAACCGAAACAAAGATGCACTGGAGCTGGAGAGCCTAATAAGGACCTAGACTGAGGTCCCATCACTTGCCATCATTTTCCTGATCCTCTCTGCTCTCAAACTCTACCCCCTCATCTGGACCCTGGTGAGAGACACAACTTCTCCCTATGACCCTCTCCTCAACCAGTCGCCTGAGGAGAAGCCTGCCTTGGTTCTGGACCTGATCACAGTGGTCTGAGTGAGTGTGTATCTGCTGGACATAAAGCCTAAGGCTTGAGACTTTTGAACTTAGCACGCACAGGGAATGTCTGTCATTAGCCTGTCATGATAAAGTACGTCTGCAGTGCTTAGAATTAATCTAGAATTGTCTGCTGTGAATTAATTAATCTACAGTTGTTTGCTGTGAATTGATTATGTCTATTGCAGTGCCTAGCATTAAGGATTGTTATTTTCTTGATTAGGAACCCATAGAGTGAAACTGTATGGAGTAATTTGAGTGAATAAAGCATGGAAAGGGGCAATGCTTTATTTCTCCCATTGACTGCATACATTGCAATTTTGTCTCCTCGCAACACCTTGTCTGTATATAAAATGGATTTTGTATGAAAAAAATGAATACAAAATACCTGGAATGTAGTAGGTTCTCAATAAATGGTTAGGTACTACCATCCCCATCCCCATTAGCATGCATTCGGGGCTCCCTGTATGTCCATACCTATACTTAGCCTTAATGTAGAAGATAAAGGATCAGTAGTTTCTGCCTCAGGTTAGTATATAGAGGGAGATCTAAGATGGACACAAATAATGAGAATCTGAGTAGCCATTTCAGGCAGTAATCTTAGGATATGAAGTTTGAAGGAGGGAACAGGCCTTATGACCTTCAAGGAAGACCACCCAGAAATAGATTCTGGAAAAATTGAAATTTGACTTTGGGGATGGAGGAGGAGAACAAAGGAGGGCATTCCTGGCTTCCTTCTGCCCAAACCAGAACCAGAACTCGACAGCATCTTGGTCTGTTGGCTCCCTGGGGGTCAGGCTCAGTGCTGGGACAGTTTAGGGGCTGCAAGTACTAATTTGGCCACTAGAGGGAGACAGAGCTTGGGGAATAGGGAGGTGACTAGGGCGGGAACCCATTTCCTTAGGGACTCCACCTCTTCCACTGAATAACCAGCTTAAAGCCTCCCTTTCCCCACTTCAGAGCGCCAACCTTCCCCTCCCTGATCTTGGGACCTTTAATTCCCCTCAGTCACTCTTCATTCAGAAACTCCCAAACTTTCTGCTTGCTGTATCTCTGCCCAGGACACCAAACCTAGAAAGAAAATTTGCTCTTTCTCCATGCCCCCCGCCTTCCTGCAAGGCCGAGGCCATCCTAAGCTCTGCTTTTTGTCCTGGAGAGGGGTTGTGAAAGACAAACAAGCCAAGCCAAGAAGATTTATGTGCCTCTGAACGGCTGGCTTCCTGGTCAGGAAGACGCTGGGTGGTTTGTCAGGCCCTTATCCTCACCCCAAGACCTCCTTGGGCAAACCTGGGGAGGTGGAGCTCTGGGGGCAGGTGGGAAAGGGTTGGTGGGCAGGCTAAAGGTGCAGAAAGAAACTGGGCTCTCAAGGGACGGTACCTTGAACCTGGACACTGGGACTTTCCTGGACTAAATTGTGATGCAGAGCGGGGTTTCAATGCCAGTGATTCCAGCTGAGTGGGCTCAAGGGCAGCTGGAGGGCTGTGGGCCTGGGTGTTATTTATCTGCCAGTAGTTATCCAACCTGTTGGGTCCAGTACCTTATCTGTCCTTGGGATGCCCTCAGGGGCCCATGGCCTGTTTCTCAGTAGGCCTGAGGTTATCAGTAGAGAAAATGCAGAACCTGATCCTTTAGCCTTTGTGGCAGGGGGAAAGTAGGAAGCCAGATTATAGGCTTGTGAGGGCTCAGAGCTAGTAGGGCTGGAGATAGGAGAATGCAACTTCTCCTTCCCTCTGTTCCAGTTGATCCAATGCTTTGCTCCATCTGGGAACTGTATCCCCTGTGTTTATGGGGCCTGGCATGCCCAGTGTGCTCCCAAAGAAGCCACGAGTAGCATTGGGCAAAGATGCCATTTTTTTAGCCAGCATCCTCTTCCTCTGGGTCTCCTGGCCCTTTGAGAAGTAGACCTAGGCTGAGGTCAGTGACAGGTGGAGACAGCTGCTGCTCCCCTCCCCCAAATTCCTGAACTCCTGACAGAGATGAATGACCTGGCCCCTCCTTACACATTCTCCAGGTAACCAGAGCGAGGGAGCAACAGGTGGCCTGGCCCAGCCTACAGCAGACGACCTCCTGCTGGGCCACAGAGAAGACCGGAACAGGGAAACTTAGAGGGGAAGCTGAGCCTGGATCAGTGAAAAAGGGTGTCAGGGGTGTCCAGAGAGGAAGCCCCTAAAGAGCACAGCATCTGGCTACAGTTCATAACCTCATTTACCCCATGTGCATGCTGAGCCACGCTCTGCTTCTCAGATGACCTGTCCCCTGGCTCCTTCCAGGAGCAGGAAGAAATTATTTGTGTGTATGGGGCCTGAGGGATTGGGACAGATGTCTAGGATTCCAAGGTACGAATAAAAGGGTATGAGGAGGTGATAAAGAGACAGGGAGAGGGACCAGGCCCATCTCAGAGATCCGGGCTTCTCTCATTCCTGGTGTCAACCTGCAATCAGCCTGACACGGGGTCAAGCTGGCAACTGGGAGACTGTCGCGATATCAATACCTATAAAACAGACATGTGGCTGAGACAAAGAGGCAGAGGGGCGGGGGTAGAGAGAGGTTGAATTTTTGGCCTGTGGGACCAGCTTCTCCATCCCCAGCCACTGCAGTGAAAAAGCTGATCCACTTGGGACTAGATCTAATCTAGCCCCGAGCCCAATACGGGCAGTAGCCGGGAGGAGGGAGAGAGTCAGGACTCAGGCGCCACCCTGAGATTGCCCTGAGACTGACTTGGGGAAAAAACGTGAGGTATTCTTGGAGGGAATGCAGCCCTGGGCTCAATATGGGGGCCAACTGGTCTCAACTAGAAGGCAAGTAGGGGCAGAGCAAAAGAGCAGAAGAGAAGCTGCTGGTGGGAATTAGCTGGCTAAGCAGTCGCGGCCTTTGCAAACTGAGGTTAGTGGGGGCAGGGACACAGCCAGACTCAGCCTGGAACCTCGGTCTTCTCATCTCTAGAACAAGTTCATTAAAAATAACATTAGAGTGGGGAATGGTGGTCCATGCCTGTAATCCCAGTGGCTCAGGAGGCTGAGGCAGGAGGATTGCAAGTTGAAGGCCAGTCTCAGCCCCAGCAATTTAGTGAAGCCCTAAGCAACTCAGCAAGACCCTGTCTCTAAATAAAATACAAAAAGGGCTGGGGATGTGGCTCAGTGGTTGAGCACTTCTGGGTTCAATCCCTGGTAACAAACAAACAAACAACAAAACCCCTTAGAGATATTGTGAGGATTAAGCAAAGATGAAAGCACTCAGCCCGAATGCCCGGCTTCCATGTTCAAGAAGAAATGGTAGCTCTTGGCATGGCTCAGTGGCACACACCTGTAATCCTAGCGAATCAAGAAGCTGATGCAGATGGATAGCAAGTTTGAAGCCAGCCTGTGCAACCTAACAAGACCCTTTCTTAAAATTAAAAGGGCTGGGGACATAGCTTAGTGGTAGAGCACCCCTGGCTTCAATCCCCAATACTGTTTAAAAAAAATTTCACTTCTACTCCCTGGAGGGAATGGAGGCTTGTATCTGTGAGGAGGATGCAGGCAGAGGGAGGAGGTCTTCTAGGGGACAGACAAGAGGCATAAGGCAGCGAGGGATGGCAATAGAAAGGAGACACAGTTGCTAGCCTCACTGGGTTGAGTTGTCCTGGCTGGCACTGGCCCTCAGGTTAGGATTGTTGCTCTCTGGCCCTTCATTCAGTCTGCTTTTCCCAGTGTTGGCTCTGACGGTGCCTAGTGGCTCACCATGACCTATACCTTGGCACATGCTCCTTTCTAAATCCCAGGGATATCATTGTAGGATCACGATTAGAAGTTCAAGTTGTTTAGCCAGGTAACCTAGGTTTGAATTCTGACTTTTTGGCTTTCTGGCTGTGTATCCCTGGGTGAGTTACTTCACCACTCTGTTTCTCAGCATATAAGGCAGGCAGGGAGAGGTCAAAGACAAGGGCCACAAAAAGAGAAAGGAGGTGTGTGACTGACATGAGTAAATATGGGGGTTAAATTCTAAGTTCCATGAGGGCAGAACCCAGGCTTGTCACCTAGTGCTGCATGATTGGAGAGGTAAAAACGAATGAGAGCTCATGCACGAATCTGTACATACGTGTGAAAATAGGAGAGGAGCTGAAAACCTCATGTGTGGCACACAAAGCATGTGTGAACAGGTGCAAACGTGTGTAACTGGGAATGAGAGCGTGCCTGTGGGAGGCTTTGTGGAAGAATAAGAGTTTCCATTTAGTAAGCAGCATGGTGGGCCAAGGCACGACGATAAGCCCTGTATGTGCATTATCTCATGCTACTCTGTGAAGGAAGGATGGTCTCCAGGTAACGGAAGAGTACCGGAGGCACACCAGGATGAAGTGACTCGCCTGGGAACACACGACTGATAAGCAGTGAAATCCCTGGCTCTCAAGTGTAGCCC
>NW_026000294.1:3682031-3685729 GCF_001458135.2 Marmota marmota marmota | reverse complement strand
CCTCCCTCCCTCCCATGGGTGTGGGCAGCTGAGCTCACAAGGCGCTCCTCTGTAGTTTTCTAGGGGTGGGGTGGGGGGCACACAACACCTGAGACTTCCTGTGGCTGCTGGATATTCTTTTGTATCCCTGGGCTCCACAAACTGATTTTGGAGCTGGGTGCTTCTTAGGTCAAGGCTTTCAGGGGCTCCTCTTTGGGAAATGATCACTGCTCCAGTTCAGAGTCCAGGACAGAGGAACCATCCATGGACTTGGATTCTGAGGGATCGGGTGGGGGTGGCATGGTGACACAGTGACTTGGCAGTCTCGGGTGGGGGATAACAGCCAGTGGCGTAGGGAATGCTTGGATAAGAGAGTCCCCGCCATCCCTCATATATTCTGACCGTCTCCCAGACTCCCCTGGTGAATAATTTTTTCCTACCTCAGGGGACTGAATCACTCTATCTGAGGCCTGACAAGGTGGAACAGGAGGTGGGAACTTGGAGTCACTGGTCCTGCCTGTGGCAGGGAGTAGGTTTAAGCCCTGCTCCTGAGGCCCCTGTGGGCAGGTTGAGGCAGAAATGATGTGCCAGGATCAGGGGTGACCAGCATGTGGAGCAGGCCTGGACATAAAGAGACCTCTCCTCACTTCCTCTTCCGCCCTCCCCGCCCAGGATTACCTGTTGGCTCAGGAATTATTTCTGTCTTTCCTCCATTTTCCAAGTCTGGCAGCATAGCTTCATCTCCCCCAGCCCCTACCAGGTTTGGGGCCATCCTTTAGAGGGACACCATGCTGGCTGTGGAGAGAAACAAAATCTGAGGCCAGTTCTGGGATTGGCGGTAGTGGTCTTAGCTGAGAATACCATTGGGCTGTGGCTAGGAACATAGACGGCCTTTCCCAAGCCTAGGAACATCTTGGAGGACTGTGAGTGAAGAGTAGAGTCCCATCCTTTCTGAAAGCTGTCGCTTTCTATACATGATCCAGCCTTGAACTAGGAATGAACCCCCAAAGCAATTAAGCAGGAAGGGGCTAGAAACGTGGCAAATCAGAATGGTGTAGGGGAATGGGACAGGCTTTGGGGACACATACACCAGGAGTCAAATCCTGCTTCCCTTAGTGACCAGTTCTGTGACCTTCAGTGAGTTACTTCTTCCCCTTGGGCATTCCCTCTTAAATAAAATGGAGACAGTGGAACTCATTTCAAAGGTTGTGTTAGAAACACATCTAACATGGCTCTTGACACATAGTAGGCATTTAGTACATGGCAGATTGCTCTCTATATTCAGGTTTTTATGTCCTGACATGCACTTCAGGAATCTAATTTCCCAGTGGGACTATTGCTATGTCCTTGTACTTATTTTTTTTTTAATTGTGTTGGTGCTGGAGAACAAACTCATGCATGCTAGGCAAAGTACTCTACCACTGAGCAATCCCCTAGTTTACCACTCAGTGCAAGGTCCAGCTGGGACTCAAGAGCTTCTAGACTATTCTTGCTCTTCCCTATCTAACTAGAGACATATCACCATCAAGGACTTGTCCCTGAAGGTGGGATGAGCTCAGCTTCTTCCTTTTTATTTTCCCCCAAATAGAGACCCACTCTACAGCCCCAGAGATCATTAGAGGATGCAGTAGCAACTCAGCAGCTCAGTCTCCCATTAAGTGAGATAATGGACATGAAACTGCATATAAATGATAGACCATTTAGGGAATGTTGCTCACCTAATTATCCCCAAAAAGAAGCAGCAGGGAGGGCTGGGGTTGTGGCTCAGCGGTAAAGTGCTTGCCTGGCTGTGCGGCAGCCCTGGGTTCAATCCTCAGCACCACATATAAACCAATAAAATAAAGGTATTGTGTCCGACTACAACTAAAAAGTAAATATTTTTTAAAAGAAGCAACAGGGAGACTATCTATCCTCGGAATTCCCAAGGCCAACCCCGAACCCAGATCTTTCTCACTCTCTTCACACCTGGCGGCAGTTCTTGCCAATGCCACGCCTGTCCACGACAATCCTGGGTCTAGTATTCAAATGCGCCCCGTTTGTCCCGGACACCGGCAGTGCTGTGGAAGACCAGCAGGGGGAGACATTAGCACGTGGGTACCTCTCCTGGGGTCCCACGGAGGAGAGTGGGTCGGACCGGGAGGGTCTGAGCTATGGGAATGAGCCAAGTTATAAGCAAAGAGGCAAGGAGGGGCGGCGAGAATGGGCTAGGGCTTAGAGACAAAGACCCAGATGGTGTGGTGAGGCCGGGAGAGGCTGGACTCCTGCATCTCAGGGCCAGCATGCCTGCTTTTGCTTTTTCAAAAGGACCCTGCCCTGCGCCTTTGCCTCTCGAGCTGTCGTTTTCTAGTCTTGTCTTTCTCGGGGGGATCGAACCCAGGACTTTTATGCGTGCTAGGGAAGCGCTCTGCCACCGAACTATAATCCCCAGTCCCTGTGAGGTCTTTATCAAGGTGCCTTCTTATCCCTGCTTGCTTATTCTAGGGCCTCGCCGGCGCCTTCAGACAGAGCAGGATACTAAGTCTGTGTCCAGGGACCCCACAAAGCTCCCCCTCAAAGCCAATGTTCTGAAGGCCTGGTATCCCGGTGCAAAAAATTCCCTTTCCCCTATGGACCTGGTACATTTCCTGAATCTTCACCACCCACTGCTACCGCAAGCCGAGGGTGCACTTCCAGGGTGGAAGGAGGAAAGCCCACCAGAGCCCCACGTGAGACCTGTTGGAGGAGCAGACAAGCCGTCCTTGCTCACCCAGTACTTTTGTCCCACCACCCCCTGTTATCGCTTTTGTTATGTTCAGAGCAGGCTCAAGGCGCACTTCTAGGACAGAAGGAAAGCCCAAAGGAAAGCCCACCCCAGCACAGAGCCCTTCGTGAGACTGGACGGGGAGCAGACAATCCTTGCCCACCCAGTACTTGAGCCTCCACCACCCACTGCTACCACTTTTGTTATATTCAGTGCAGAGACAGTGCATTTCAAGAGCAGAAGGAGGAAGGCCCACCAGAGCCCCTATGTGAGATGGGACGAGGAGCAAATAGGCAGTCCGTGCCATGGTGGTGGGCCCAGAGTAAGACTTCAGGACGTGTGTGTGTGTGTGTGTGTGTGTGTGTGTAAAGAAAATGATGGAAGTACTGTAGTTTCCTGGGGTACTTGGGATAGGGCTTGTCTGGCCCAGGTCAGTGGGTCAGGGTTTTGACTGGATGTGCAAGGAGGAGAACATGCCGGCAGCTCTCGAGAAGCGCCAACTTCCCACGGGCAGAGCGCTCTGGGAACCGAGCTAAGCAGAACCCAACCCTAACCGCATGAGCCGCACATTCAGATTGGTGCCATCGGCAGCGCGGCGTCCTTAAGAGCTCCCTGAAACCCCGCCCCCTTCCTGCTAAGAGGGCGTGGCATAGGGCAAGGACCCCGCCACGGAGCTTGCTATTGGCTAGAAAGAGCAGGGTTGGCCTTGCGTTCGCCTGAGCAGGGGAGTAGACAGCTCAGCGGCAGCGGAGGGAGTCTATGCGCGCTGGACAGCAGTGGGAGGTGTGTGAAGCTCGCTCCGGCCGCAGACCCTAGGGCTTAATTGCCGGGGAGCAAGGACTCGGCGACGGGGCTGCCGGGCTACCCGGCTGAGGCTTCAAAGGCGCAAACTGATGGGACTGGCTCGCTCGGCAGCGTCTCCCCGCTCTTTTAAGTACACTGAGCGGGGCCCGCGCTGAAGTCGAAGCTGTCGGGGGGC
>NW_026000294.1:3672354-3679615 GCF_001458135.2 Marmota marmota marmota | reverse complement strand
CGGGCGAGGGAGGTGGGTGGGGAACGAGCGATTCCTGCCCAGGCAGGTTCCTTTGGTCCCCTACTCTGTGTCCCCGAGATTGGGGAGCTGCGTTTAGCTTTTTTTTAAGGGATTGGGGGGATATAAAGGAGATCCTTTCTTTTCTTTCTTCTGCTTCCCTCCACAACTCTCTCTCACCTCCAAACAACACACACACACACACACACACACACACACACACACACCTTTCAGGGCGGTGGCTCAGTGGTTTCTGCGCTGTTAGTGGGGAGTCGCTGGGGCTGTTGTGGTGACCTCTGGACCTTTTTCTCTTTTGGCTTGCAGGACTTTCGTTGGAACCCGGGGTCAAAATCACTCTCCAGTTTTCTGGAGGTCCTGGCAGTGTGTGGACAACCCCACACAAGGGAAAACTGGGGGCTTTGACCTGCCCCATCCCTCCTCTCCAACCCCTGTATCTGGAATTTTCACTGTCCACTATTGCGGGCTCCCAGCTAACTTCCCCAGGCCCCTGTCTGCCGTGGCCTCTTGGTTTCCAGGGGCCGAGCATTTCTCAGCCCTGGAGTGGGAGAAAGTGGCTTCTTTAGTTCTCTTCTTGGGTTAAGATAGGCTTCTTACTACTGGTCGGTGGGATGGCTAAACTAGGGTCAGGGTGGACAATTCTGCTTTGGTACAAGGAAAGAGACTGGCAAGAATTTCTCCCTACCTAGAAGCCAAATGGAGTGCGGTGCTCTTCTAACTGCAGAGGCTCAAAGTGGTCTGGGGACCCTGGATTGCAGAGCCCAGGGGAAAAGGTTGTGTGAAGTGCCCAGTTATCCCCTGTAAGGATGGAAGCTGGAAATGCTCTCTGGAGCCTGGAGAGTTGAAATCTGCCTGGGGTAGCCCATCCTAGGGGCTCATGGGAATGACCTAATTGCTCTCTCGGGTCTCTAACCAGAGATAGCATGCAGCTCCACAGCTGGAAAGGAGCCCTCCTGCAGAGTTGGGGGTGCTGGAAGAAACAAGATCTCTCCTGGAGCTTCCCCGTTTTTTTGTGTTCTGAGCCTTTAGTGCTCTGGACGGGTTCACAGGTTTGGGGTGGGGATGGGGGGTGGTAGCGGACTCAGTAGAACCTGCCCGAATTCCATCCTGTAATTGAGCAGATCCTGGGAATGGTCAGGGACTGATCCCAATGCGCTCCCCCCCCCCCAGAGTTCCATCTACGCTCAGGGGTCTGGAATGCAGCCGTCTGCGTGTGTTGGCGCGGGGTGGGGGGGCAGGAGCACAGGAGGGAGGCACTGCCCTGGGCTCCACTGAAGCTCTGGGGGCTGCTTCTGCCACCGCGCCCAACCCGCAGGCTGCCACAGCCTTTCAAATAAACAGTCTCTCTCTGTCTCTCCCTCTGTACCTCCTGCCCGAGTTCTCCCTCCCTGGCCCGTGTCGGTCATCCTCTCACACCCTCCGTGAGCAGCGCTCACCTCCCCTCTCCAGCTCGGCTCGCCTGCTCTCCCTCTTTCTCACACTCCCTCTCACTCTTAGTCACTCTCTGCCTCTTTTTCTCAAGTCCTTTTGTTTCTCGCACATGCCCGTGCTCTCCCTCGCAGGCTCATTTTCTCTCTTCCCTCCTCTCTTCCTCTCCTGGCTTTTGGTCTCTCTCCTAAGCCCTGTCAGGAGCTGGCACCCCCCCCTCAACAAAAAAATCTCCCAGTGCCTATAAACCCTGCTTAATTGCTTCCTCATTGGGAAAAAATCAAAATAAAGAAGTGATGGGGCTGGGGGTCTGCTTTCAGGTTCCAGGGCGCACACAGCCCCAGCCTGAACTGAAAAGGGGAGCTGGATGGGCTGGCTTGAGACTCCCAGCTTCTGTCCCAAATTGGTGCTGGAGACTTGGGGGGTGGGGTGGCAAGAGCTGCTACCTCCTGGGCCCCTCCTGTCAGATTTGCCCCAAGAGTACTGAGTGGGGAGATGGGTTTGGTCCTTCTCGAGTTTGGTAGAAATCAGAGTGTGTGTCTACACGCCTGAGTCGGGGGCTGTGATCTAAATGGTCCCAGAGCGGCCCCCTCCCCCAGCCTCTTCCCCCGGAGACCTTGGGGCAGCCGGCAGGCCTCACACTTGAGTCCTCAGCCAAGTCCAGCTGCTGCAGTTCAGTCTCTCAGTCCTGTTCTGACCCCTTCCTGCCCCCCACTCAGGTTCCCCCACTTCTAGGGAGGGGGGAATGTGCCTGAGATCACATTACAAACCTTCCCTATGTGGGGGTGGGGGGTTCAGCTTGACATGTGGGACCCTTGATTCCAGCATGGGTGGGGGCAGCTGCAGACCCCAATTCTTGCTTGCCTGCTACAAGCCAAAGTGTTGGTCCCAGCCCCCTCACAGCTGTTGTAGCTCACAGTCCTGGGGAGGCCAGCTCAAGGGGCCCCTTTCCGGGGTGGCTAGAGACCTGACCTCTTCTACTCTGGCTGATTGGCCACAGGTGGGGGCCTGAGAGTGATGGGAACCCAGCAGTTTATTAAAGTTGCCAGTTGCTCTGCCTCTCTACCCCCACCCAGAGCAGCCAGGCAAGGGCAAGAAGGGCCTGTGAGGTGCGGGTGAGGGCTGAATTGAGGGTTCCTTTTCTTCCTTTGAGCTCTCTGTCGCATCCCCAGCTCAGGTAAATGGGTACTCCTGGATACTACTGTGCATCGCTGTTTTCTGGGGTTAGGAGTGTGGGGAGAACAGGCCAGTCAGGAGGCTGCTGGTTGCCATGGGAACTCCAGGTTTGGGGGAGGGTCCACCCTGTGATTATTAGTGGAGCTGAGGTGGGGGATGCTCACCAGCCTATTCTGGAATCTTGGCCCTGTGAACCTTTGAAGCCCCTACTGGGTGCGTTATTTTTGTCTTGTGTATTGTAGTGGTTTGGGATCTGGGCGCTAGCAGCCAGGGGTGTGAGCATTTTCTACTCCAAAACGACACTGGTTGGCATGCTAACTAACAGGCAGGCAGCACCTTGCTCCTTGCCACGTAGTCTCCTCTGTAATCTCATCGGATGCTCCCCACAGCCCTGGGGAGTAGGTATTGGTCCCATTTTCCAAATAAGGGGGCATATGCCCAGCAAAGTGAAGTGACTTGTCTGAGATCAGTTGGTGACTTGTCTAAGCCATTCTTTCCACATCATCCTGCTGCCCCTGAATCTAGGAAACACAGGAATTTGAGGTAGGGCTCTGCCAGAGGTGCTGGCCCCCTGCTGCCCCTGGCTTCCACTCTCACCTCAAAGGTAGGCATGCATCTGCCCTTGTGACTCAGGCCCTGTGTAACATAAGGAGTGCTCCAGCTTCCTCATTTAACTCCCTAGGCTACCTCCCAGGGCAGCCTGCTGGGGCCACCTGAATCCCAGGCAGCCAGCTAGCATTGTGGCACTCCCCCCTGAGCTCTGAGTAGCTCTGGGCCAGGAATCTGTCTTCCTCTCAGGGACACCATGGAGAGCAAACAACCTGGAGGTGGTGTTAAGCCTTCCCCAGTGGACACTAGTTTTGGCCAGCTGGGGCAGAGGGGTGGCCATAGTTCATGTAGGTGGTGAGGGTGGCTTCCTCTGGGACTCTCCTGGCTTCCCTGCCTCTGACAGAGCTGTGTGTGTGCCAGGACCCAGCTGCTGTTCCTGCCCACCCACGCCTGGGCGGGCACTGCTGGGACACGCCAGGCCTGCTCCTGCTGCCTCGGGGGCTGGGTGGAGTTGGGGGAGTGAAAGAGGAGCCTTTAATTTGGGGGCTCCCCACCCTAGCTGAGATGAGAGCAGACTTGAGCTCTGGCTTGGGGTCCGTCCTCCACTGGTCTTGCCACCCTAGGGGAACAGGCTCAGTAGTGGTAGGGTCACCAAATCAAGGCTGTATGTGGCTCAGATCTTCTTCTGAGCTTGCATTTGCATGGTCTTCCATCAGACTCCACCTTCACCATTCTCTGATGACCCTGAGTCGCTGGAGCCTGAGGAAAGGGTGGGAGGGAAGGGAGTTTATGGTATGCAGGCAGCTTTCTGTCCCTGCTGCAAGATCTCCCCCTATAGATCATCTGCAAAAGGGTGGAGAAGGCCTCTTCTGGTCAGAAGATACATGAGGGGAGGGCAGGGAGACATTGGTTTCTGACCAGTCCAGGGCCTTGAAGGTTGCTGTCCCCAGATCCTCTAGGCTTTTCATATACCAGGCTTCTTTTGAGCAATCATGATATTACCTGTAAGCTCAGTAGAATGGCTGAGGGAGGGCTTTGGGCTACCCTAGATGGGAAGGGGCCAACCATAAGACAGGAGCCAGAATAGTCCTGGCTGCCTCCCCCAAGTCCTTTTACACCCTGGGGTGGCTCCCTGGGGTCCCCAGGCTATCAGAGGCTAGGGAGCAAAGGCTTCAGGGGTTACCATGGCGACCTGCTTCAGGCTTCCTGCTGGGCCATGTCAATCCCCTTATTTTCCAGAAAAGGGCTTTGTCTGGGGGTGGCCCCAGGCAGGAAAGCTTGGCTCAATAATGGGGGGGGGGGTGTTAATAGTTTTTGAAAGGTGTGGAGGATAGAGAGTTTAACTTAGACACATGTTTTCCTTCTCCTCTCCTACTCCTAACCTGGTAAGAAAAAGGAGAGACATAGAGGGTCTCCCTATAAAGTGTCATTAACATTGCTCCCGGCTTAGGACTTCACTCTCAATGTCCACTCTTGGTGATCCCTCACACTTTCTTGGGTTTCTCACAGGCCAAGATGAAGTTTGCCCAGTGCTGGGGCAGGGGGAGATGCTAAGCAGCTACCAGTGTGGGCAATTAGGGTCTGGGACATCAGGTCTCATCAGATTCCCCTGCCTTTCCACAATTTAGGGGAAGGTGAGTTTCCCTCTGCCAGCTTCTATGCAAATGAACTAATGAATATTTATGAAGTTTGTTCACTAAGGTTGGCAAGACTGAGGGGTATTGGGAGCAATAGTGCCCCCTCACATCCCTACCTTGTAGACTTCTGTTTCCTCAATGTCCTTGGGTTCAAGGTAGAACACTGAGTAGACTTGTTCCATCTGGGGCTTCTGGAGCCTGGGTGGCAATGGCAGACTGCACCAGGACAGACAATTCTCCTAGGTGAGTAAGCCAGGGCCAAGTGGTTAGAAAGGCAAATTGGGGCCTGGGGATATAGTTCAGTTGGTAGGGTGCTTGCGTCGCATACCTAAAGCCCTGAGTTCAATTCCCAGCACCACAAAAAAAAAAAAGAAAGAAAGAAAAAGAAGGAAGAAAGAAAGAAGGAATAAAAGAAAGATTGGCCTGTTTCTCTTTCCAGTACCTTCTGTGTCTTTTTGAGGTACAACCAATGTTTTAGGTTCTCTTAGGCCTCTAGGGATTATCATCCTGGTTGGCTTCTGGCCCCTCCAGTTGACTTTGAACACCTCTCTCCTCAGTGGGAACATTCATCTGATCTCTGGAAGTCTCTAATGTTTCTTTGGGCTCTAAGATGTTTAGAAATTGTCTGTTCCTGCCATCTGGATAGAACCAGTGTGGGCACTGGAAAGTGACAAATGCCTTGGGAACTATAAAAACTTCAGTGAAACTTGTGGGCTTTGCATGGTACATGGAGAGGGGCATTTCCTCTCAAATGTTCATTTGGGCCTCTGTCCCATGCCTACTTCCTTTCTGGCATTTACCCTCCTAAGCATCAAGATGGCAGCTCCCAGCTTGGTGGAGCATCATGTGGCAAGGAAGGAGGGCTGCTTTTCTTCATCTACTCCATCCACTTGATGAGTTCCCTCCTGTGGATGAGGACACAGGGTTTGGCAATGTGAAGGCATTTGCTCAGATCTCCCAGTAGTCCCTCATTGTTTGTTCCCACTGTGTGTCATGAGCCTTCAGAAAATGGAATCACTCTCCTCCCAGATGATCATAGGAGCACGTGAACTGGTGCCCTTGGCCAGCACAGCTGGGCAGCATGTCTGTCTCCTTCTCCTTTTTAAGCACTACCTTAAGCCCTCCACTACCGTGTTAGAGAGTTTTTGTCACCAGGGAAATGAAACCCACCCTGCTTGTCCTGGCCCTTGAGGCCTTTCAGTCTGGCCCTAGCTGATCATTTCCACCTCTTTCATCTTTCCCCTGTCCCATCCACTGCTGTCCACCTTTGCTGCATGTTGGATTCTTATGCTTCACACAGGATCCACCTTCATCCTGCCCTTTCTATGGAACCATCTCTGAGCCATCTTTTTTTTCCCTCGACTGCCTCTATTTAGCCCTTGCTGCTTGAAACACCATCCTCACAAGTAACCTACAGCTAGCCTAGGGTTATCTTTCACTAGCTAGAATGTGGGCCTTTTCTGGGCCAAACCGAACAATAAGGTCCTTGACAGTGGGGCTGTTTCTTCTCTTCCTATTTCCAGTCTAAGAAACAAGACTAGGCTCAGGGGTACTTAGTGTTAGTGCCTGATCTCTGCCTGTTGGCAGATTATTGCTAAGAAGGATTTGGAACTGTTGAGTGCCTACTATGTGCAGGGTGTTCTCCAGGTGCTGCCTCTTCTCTCCACTACAACCCTGGGAGATAGGGGCTCCTACCACCCCCAGTTTACACGTGAGGAAACTGAAGCTCAGAGAGATCAGGCAGCTCATCCAAGGCCATGGTTCTAGCCAGGGCCTAGCATTGCCATATCATTCCCCAGTCTGTTCTTTTTTCTACATGCTACTGTTGCACTCTCAGCTCTCACCTGCCTAGGCTCAGAAATGGGAAGCTCTGCCTTCTTACTGTGCTTAGGCAAAGGCAGAGTCGAACGCATAAGTGGCCCTAGACAGCCACCCTTCCCTGTTATACTCTGGTGCCTGGCCTCCTAGATTACAGCATGAACCCTGGCTCAAAAGGCATCTGTCTGTCTACTCTCAGGATGTGGAATGGGAGCAGTGTGGAGGTGAGGGGTCAGAACACAGATGAATGGGGTTCCTGAGGCCCTGTCTTATGTGATTTGATGTGTCTGGGTCGGGCCCCTTCTCCCCCTCCCTCTGTTCTTCTTAGGAGTGAAACTGGCTATTTGTGGATTCAGGCTCTTTTATTATGGGGGTGGGGTGGGTCACCAGTAGGACATTCTGGAGTTGCACCTGGCCAGTTACTGTGACCATCATCCGTTGGCTCAAGGCAATGCCTATTCCTTTCTCCTCATCACACCCAAGATTAATAAGGATGGGGGAAAAGGCATGGGTCCCAGACAGGTTGAGCTCCCCCAGCTTTGGGCTGGGAGCTGCGGGGGTGGGAGTGAAGGCATGTGTGGGCTTGCTCTGTGTGTGTGTGTGTGTGTGTGTGTGTGTGTGTGTAGGAGAGAGGAGAG
>NW_026000294.1:3668952-3672022 GCF_001458135.2 Marmota marmota marmota | reverse complement strand
GTGTTAGGGAGGCGGGGGGACAAGGTTGCCACCTCCAGACAGCCTGGGCCTGACACCTTGGTACTCAGCCCATTTGGCCACGTCAGCCCCCTGCGGAAATGCCACATTAGGACAAAGGGCTCCCCCAGCCAGGCAGTGCCCCACCCTGCCAAGCACTCAAAGCCTGGCAGCCTTGCCCATGGGCCACCCCTTCCACACCCTGCTGGCAGTGTGGTTCTCTCTCCCCACCCCCAGCCTGAGGATGGGGGAAGGGCAGAAGGCCTACTCTCCATATCCCCACCCAGAAGGCCCTCATTGCCTGTTCCCTTCATTTTGGGCTGGTCTGGGCCCCTACAGCCCTGAAGCTGACCACCACCTCCTTTCTGGACAGGTTCCTCAGTGGGAAAGGCTTGGTGATCTACCCGAAGATTGGAGATAAGCTGGACATCATCTGCCCCCGAGCAGAAGCAGGGCGGCCCTACGAGTACTACAAGCTGTACCTGGTGCGGCCAGAGCAGGCGGCTGCCTGCAGCACTGTGCTGGACCCCAATGTGCTGGTCACCTGCAACAGACCGGAACAGGAAATCCGCTTTACCATCAAGTTCCAGGAGTTCAGCCCAAACTACATGGGTCTGGAGTTCAAAAAGCACCATGATTACTACATTACCTGTGAGTCCTCCCGCATTGTGTGGCTCTCTTCCCTCCTGCCCCCAGTAGAAGCTTCTAAGTGGTGCAGTGAAACCACACACAGTTCAGGTCCTACCCTTTGAAGACAGGCGTGCTCCCCTCCCAGCCTGGCCTTGGAATTCTGGCCCTAGCATTCCCTGTGTGGCCGGCCGCCAGCTTGCCTTGGCACCAAAGGTTGGGTGGGAGAGGCCTCCAATTCCTGTTGCTTTCTGTCTCCTTTTCTTGCCCACCTAAGATCTAATCTTGGGAATGGCAGAGTTGGCAGAGCCCTTTGGGACCAAGCAACTTCTGCCTTTTTCTTATCAGGTAACTGAGGCCACCAAGGGACCTTTGGTCACATGGGGAGTTAGAGATAGGTTTGGGACTCCAATCTGGTTCTTCTGATCTTGAATTTCTTCCAGTCCACGTAGAAGCCTCTCTCGTGATGTCAGGTCTAATTGCTTTGCCTCTGAGCAATATCTCTTAGTGGGAAGGCATCTCTTAATGTTGTCCCTGTAAAAAGAGGGACCAAGGCCTGGGCATGGGAGAGGAGCACTGCCTCTTGGGGAAGGACTTATTCTTAGCCTGGCTGGGCTGGATTACAGTGTTCCTCACAGGAGGGAGGGACGTAGAAAGGTTCACAAGCTGCTTGCCACTCCCTACTCCCAGTTCCATCTCTGTTGGCTGAGGCAGCTTGGAGGTTTCTGGGTAATGCAGGCAGACATTCCCTTCTTCCTGACTTCTCTGGCTTTCCCACAGCAACATCCAATGGGAGCTTGGAGGGACTGGAGAACCGTGAGGGGGGTGTATGCCGTACACGTACTATGAAGATTGTCATGAAGGTTGGGCAAGGTGAGTGGCCAATGTGAGGGTCCAGCTAAGCCTTTGGAATGCATATTCCTGGCTGGCTGGGGTGTTGGGAGTGGGGGAGGAGGACCGGGTTAAAGTAGCTAAGGTCCCACATTTAGATGACCAAGGGCATCTATGCTGGCAGGACCCCTCCCTCTCATCTGTCCTATCCCTGCCCTCAGATCCCAATGCTGTGACACCTGAGCAGCTGACTACTAGCCGGCCCAGCAAGGAGGCAGACAACACTGTCAAGACAGCCACACAGGCCCCTGGTCGGGGCTCCCAGGGTGACTCTGATGGCAAGCACGGTAAGTGTATATGCTCCAATGCCCTCTCAGGCCCCGTCTCAGAAGAAACCTAATCTGGGCCCACCCTGAAAACTGCCACATATCTGTAGTAAATTTGGATGGCAGTGGGCACCCTATGATGGCTTCTTCTGACTCCAAGCACTATTTACAGCCATTAGTGTCAATGGCACCATCTTCCCCTGACTAACCATTCCTCCCTTCCTGCCACTTCCTCAGAGACTGTGAACCAGGAAGAGAAGAGTGGCCCAGGTGCAAGTGGGGGCAGCGGTGGGGACTCCGACAGCTTCTTCAATTCCAAGGTGGCACTGTTTGCAGCCGTGGGTGCTGGCTGCGTCATTTTCCTGCTCATCATCATCTTCTTGACGGTCCTACTACTAAAGCTACGCAAGCGGCACCGCAAACACACACAGCAGCGGGCGGCTGCCCTCTCGCTTAGTACCCTGGCCAGTCCTAAGGGGGGTAGTGGCACAGCGGGCACTGAGCCCAGCGACATCATTATACCCTTACGGACTACAGAGAACAACTACTGCCCCCACTATGAGAAGGTGAGTGGGGACTATGGGCATCCGGTCTACATCGTCCAGGAGATGCCACCCCAGAGCCCAGCGAACATCTACTACAAGGTCTAAGTGCCCAGCATGGCCTCGGGCCCCCGAGGGACAGACGGCCTGGACCGGACCTCTCCTTTCTCCCCCATGCCCCTCCCCTTGCCAGCTGTGCCCACCTTTGTATTTAGTTTTGTAGTTTCTTGGCTTTTATAATCCCCCATTTTCCCTGCCCCCTGGGCTTCGGAGGGGGGTGTTTGTGCCCCCAACCCCCATGCTCTTGTGCCTTCCCCCTCTGGCCAGGCCTCTGGGCTCTGTGGGGGCGCCCTTTCTCGGAGGGCAGGGTTGGATGCTGATGGACAGCAAGCAGGGAGACGGCCCCCTGGCCCTGCCCCCTCCCTTGCCCCCTTTCCCCTTTCCCAGGACTGCTCGTCCACTATCATCACTGTTTATAATGCTTTTGTGTTCATTTTTTTAGCTGTCAACTCATTTTCATCTGTTTTTTTGAAGAAAAATGGAAAAATGTACAAGGCAGCCCCTCCCCAGGCTCTCTGAGCCCGCCCTGACCCAGTATAAGAGGGCCTGGGGCAGAACGTGGCCAGCCAGGAAGCACAGGACAGCATTTCTTTTATAGGCTCCTTGGTATTTCAGGCGGGGGGGGGGTGGGTGGGGGTAGGGCAGGCCAGGGCCGTTCCTGCCCAGGAGGGAAGAGGAGAGTGCCAT
>NW_026000294.1:3658872-3666027 GCF_001458135.2 Marmota marmota marmota | reverse complement strand
GGGCTGGGCTGGGCTGGGCTGGGGTGCTCCTGGAGCCAGCTGGGGCAGAGGCTGTTTATTTGGTTTCTCATTAACCAAAGGAAGTGCCTGGATCAGATGTGGCCTCTGTTGCTTGACTGCCTGCCCAGAGTGGGGCCTGGCCTGGCCGGGGTGGGGGGGTCTCTAACCAGGGATGTTTTAGGCCAGATTAGTGCCTCCAACTGAGGTAGAGCTGGCCCCAGGTTGAATGAGCTCATTCTGTACTTCTCCAACTGAGAGTCCTTTTGTGATCTCCCACCCCACCCAGGATACCAGCTGCCTCCCCCTGACAGGTGGGGGATGGAGTTCCTGGGGCACCCTGGAAGTCTGCTGTGGGGACGTAAAGTAAAATGGGAGAGAGAGGGCCAAGAAGAGTATGGGGCAGTCCATCAGAGAGCCCAGAAGGTCTGTGACTGACTAGCTGTTCCCTGGCATGGGCATTGTGACTGGCGCTAGTTGAAGCTCGGCACGTACATTGTGCCAATCACACTGTGGTGCTTATTAGGCCTTATGGCATAGCATCTTTCACCTGGCCAGCCCCTGCCACTTGTTTCAAGTACTTTTTGCCTCCTTTATCTCATTGGACCTCATAAAGTATCCTTGTGAGGGTGGCAGTTGGGGAATTGTTTGTATTTGAGATGAGGAAACAGAGACCCTGCAAGAGGCTGCAGCTTGCCAAAGAACAGATGTCAGGTGAACAGGACACTAGGATTCAAGCCTAGTCCTTGAATATACCGGAAGCAAATAGAAGAGTGAGGGGTGTGACTCACCCCTGACTCCCCCACTTCTTGCCTCTGGGAGGTGGAAATGAGATATTGAGGAACAGGAACCTTCCCCACCTCAGTTCCCTTTTCCCATCGGCCTGGGTCAGGGAGGGACCAAGCCTAGCTAGCTGGAGGCAGGAGGTGTGAGCCTCCTCTGGTGGGGCCCCAGACGTGCCCCACCCTCTACTCTCCTTCCTGTCCCAGCTGGGCCCAAGTGAATGGTGAGTCAGGGATAGAGGATGCTTCCCAGGTGAGGGTGGGGCTGCCTGGCTTCCTCTGTAGGCTGAACCCAGTTCCCTGATAAAGTCAAACAGCAGGTGCTAACCAGGCCTCAGTTTCCTTGAAGAGCCTGGCTTTATAGTACCAGACCAAAGTTCTTGTGACCTTACTGTACCAGTCAATTTTTAGCTCCCAGAAGGCACCTCAGCCAGATGTATGTGGCCTGGCACAGTAGCCAGGGTGGGCTGAAGAACCCGAGAAAGGACCCTGGCCCAACTGAGGCCATCCTAGGTTGAGCTCTGCTGAGCAAGCGGCCCTCTAGCCACTAGCATCAGTCACTCTCGGAAATCCGGCCCGCCCGCCTGCCTGCCTGGCCTCCTATCTTGCCTGGGCACGTCACAGTCCCACTAGACACCCCAGCTGAGTCAGCCCCAGCCTGTCTGGGGACCCTCCTCACCCATCTGCTGCTGGCCTCCTGTACAGCTGGCCAATGGATCTGAGGGTTGGGGCCCCAGCTGGTGCCCATTAAGATGACTCCCCTTTGTAGATTGCTGAGGGGGTGACCAGCCCCCACCCAAAATGGGGGTCACAGAGCCTAGTATGAAAGCAATTTAAGGACATAGGGAAAACAATAATGACAGCTTTTGTTTCCAATGGTTAATTATCCAGCGGGCAAAGAGAAAGCAAAGAGGGCAAGCTGGGGGAATAAGGGACTTGTGAAGGGGTCTGGGAAGGTGAGAGAACTTTGCCATGGGACCCTTTAATACAGAGGAAAGAGCCCCAGGCTGAGTTCCTGGAGACCTGAGGATCTGAACCTGCTCTTCCATGACTCCCTTTTCAGGCAGGTCCCTGACTCGTTGGGCCTTAATTTCCATGTCTGATAATGAGGGGCTAGTATTTGATTGATTCATTCAGAAAATATTTCCTGAGCACCTGCTCTATGCCACCTCTGGGCACTGGGGTACGAGGTCTTTGAGTGCTTAGCTAACTCTGATTCACTTGTGTGGTAACTGGTTCGTGGGAATGTGGGAGACAGAATGGAGGATACAAAGATTAAAAATGTGGGTTCTAAAATTAGTCTTTCATTCATTCATTCATCTTTTTTTTTTCAACAAACATTGAATGCCTGGCACAAAGAAGACACCAATCAATGGTTGATATTGCTTTTTCCATGAGGAATGGAGGGGATACTTGGGCTCTGGGGCTGGGCTTCCTGGGAGCTCTTTCTGCTTTGGTAGTAGACCCCAAGGTCTGTTTGTCCTCCCTCATCACCCACCAAAGCTAACCTTCTGCAAAGTTCCTTTTTTGTGTGTGTGGTACTGGAGGTTTAACCCAGGGGTGCTTACCACTGAGCTAAGTCCCTGGTCCTTTTTATTATTATTTTTTAACATTCGAGACAGGGTCTTGCTAAATTGCTGAGGCTGGCCTTGAACTTGTGATCCTTCTGCCTCAACCTCCCTGGTTGTTGGGATTACAGGCGTGTGTCACCTTGCCCTTTGCAAAGTTCCTGAACATCTACAGAAGTTATCCTGCAGCTCCAATACCAGCCTGCTTCCTCCAGCCCTGGTCCCAGGTTTCTGGGCAAAATGTCCCCAGGATAAACACTCCAAAGACTGGAAGCAGAAGCTGCCCAGACCAGAAGAGCTGATCTCAGCCCTTACCTATTCCTGTGACCCCCAAGTCAGCCTCTCCTAGGTGTTGGGTTTTGGGTGAAGACCTGGCTTCGGAGGAAACAGATTTCCCCCTTATCTCTGGCCAGATTCCTAAGGAGAGGCTTCATATCAATTCTGGGTTCTAGGGAAAAAGAGGGGAGATCCTGGAATCCACACTTGCACCAAATACTCCACACTTGAATGGGATCCTTCAGGTCTTACAGGAACTAGCTGGTGACCTCACCAGCTGCCCTCATGCCTACTCAGGTGGAATCTGAGTGGAATCAGGGGCCAGAAGTGACAGAGCCAGGACTTTTCTGAGAGCTCCTTTCCTGACCAAGCCCCTCACGAGGAAGGAAGCTCAGAGGCTGGAAGAGACTTACCCAAGGGCACACAGGGAGTGCCCACAGAGGCAGCCCTAGGAACCATCTTCCTTGACTCACAAGCAAGAATTGGTTGCCCTTAAACACTGTGGCTTTGTTCTCCAGAATCCCCAGCAGAGTGTGTGTGTTGTGTGTGATTACAACAAACCTATATATATACAATATTTATATTGACAAACTCTAAAGTTTATACAAGGCAATTACTAAAACGACAGCATAACCCTGAGGAAAATATGATCCTGGGAGTTTTAGACCTGGTTCAGAGCTGACCTCAAAAATGCACTAACAGTCTGCCACTTTCCCTGGGGGCCCCTCTCCTGCGACACCTCACACAGCTCTGAAGCCACACATTTGCACAACATCCTGGTGCATCAGTAGGGGCCAGACCCACTGGTTCATGGCCCAGACCTAGAACTGGGCATGTCATGGCTAAGTGGAGGCTGGAAGGTCCTGCAGCTTCACCCTTCTGGATGCTGAGTGTAGCGGGCCAGCCTTCCTGGGCACACCTCAGGGCCCACTTCCCTCCCTCCCCCGCACCAGGCTGCCAGGGCCCTTCGGCCTGCCTGACAGTTAGCTGTCCTTGCCCCGTCTTCAGCCCCCCTGCACACACTAATAGCCATGGCAGTAACATGCTTTCACATGCAAATTGCTATGGAATTCTCAGCCCCTGCCAGTGCCCCAGCCCCCAAGGCCTCCCCCTGGGCAGATTCAGAGAAGAGAATGGAATCTTTCAAGCTGTTAGGGCGTCTAAAGACCTTGAAGTCCAGCCCCCTTATTGGAGGGATGGGAAAACTGAGGCCCAGAGAGGGGACGCAGGAACTGCCCAAGTCACGCAGAGAGTTCACCAGGACTGGCCCTCACCCAGGGCTCCTCACTTCCAGCCCATTGTCTCTCCCAACCCCCACACAGCCCCACTACCCCTACCTTCCCCAATCATAGGTTGTTTATTATGAACTCTGGGGTTCCTCCCTCTGGCACAGATGCTCATTCCAGGCACCCCTCAGTGAGGCCTGGGAGTGTGAAATCCAAAGAAGAAAAGGCCAGAGGTGTCCGTGACTTAGGGGCCTTGCCCAGGGACGGAAGCCATTCTCCTTTGAAACATGAAACAAATTTTCCCTTACTTCTCTCTCTGCCCCCCTCCCCTGATCCTGGCCAAACTGCTCCTCCCTGTCCTCCAGCACGCCCGCCCAGTTATGCCAAGCTCTCCCCTGGGCCCTAGTCGGTTTCCCCAGGTTTGCTCATCTTCACTCTGCAAAGTCTGAGGCCTGCAAGGGCCCAGGAACCATGGTCCCAGCTGGGGTGTGGAAAAAAAGAAAATGCCCCTTCCCTTCGGTTCAGCCAAACAAGATGGGGGTATTTTCTGAAATGAACTTTATAAGGAAATGAAAGGAAACAAAAATAAACACC
The DNA here is from genome assembly GCF_001458135.2 of Marmota marmota marmota. NCBI lineage: Eukaryota > Metazoa > Chordata > Mammalia > Rodentia > Sciuridae > Marmota > Marmota marmota. The sequence goes on along the minus strand of NW_026000294.1, from coordinate 3,661,584 downwards.
AAATGGGAAAAAGAGGCACATTTACAGAGCACAGGTGTCTGCTCCCAGCTCAGCTAAGGTCTTACCACAGATGGGCCCAAGCTCGAAACATCGGAGTTAGCCTTGAAATCTGCCTTCAGTTCTGCCCGTCACACAGCATTTGACTCTCCATTTCTGACCACCCCAATACCCGGGATCAAATGGCCCTCAACTGCTATTCCACCCTGCTATCTTGCAAAATGGCTGCCAAAGTGATCTTCCCCAAACTCAATCCTGATCTTGTCTGGGTCTTCTTATCCTTCAGACTTGTGAATCCTTTCTCAACTCAACATGTCTTTCAGGATCCTGGATGATCTAGTCCTTGCCAGTCTCTTTAGCATCTGATTCCCACCCCTCCCCACCACACACATTTCACACCCCAACACCACCAAGCTACTCACAGTGCCTGACTAGTACAGCCCCCCCCCCCCTTAAGCCTCTGTGTCTTTCTGGGTGCACTGTCTTCAGCCAGAAATGCCCATCCCCTTGTCCCTGGCCTGACAAACTACTGTTCATCCTTCACCGACACATCTGACTTCGAAGCAGGCCAAGTTGGTGCCCTCTTCTCATCTCTTGCTAACAGCCATGGCACTGTGTGCCTGTGTCTATTTCGCTCACTAGACTGTGAGCTTTTGGAGGGCAGGGACTGTATTTCTTTCCTTGTCTCAACTGGAGTGACACCCAGCACAGAGTTTAGCATGGAGGTGATATCAATGAACCTTTGAAATGCTACTCCAATTGAAGGGGCTTGGCTGGGCTGGAATGGTCATCCCAGGGCTCTGTTCCTGTCTGCCACTGCCCGCATTACCAGCAAGCCAATCTGGAGGGTCAATGTCTTGTTATATTACCCTGCAATAAACACTAACATTTATTGAGTACTTATTATGGGGCAGGCACTTTGCTCAATACTTGATGTGTATTACTTCATTGACACCTTATGTCATTGTGATGTCTCATTGAGGTTCCTATCTGGGGTAGGACTATGATTATCCCTGTTTTACAGATGAGGAAATGGAGTGTCAAAGAGGGAAAGTACCTTGGGCTGGGGTTGTGGCTCAGGGGCAGAGCAGTTGCCTCACACATGTGAGGCATTGGGTTCGATCCTCAGCACCACATAAAAGCAAATAAACAAAATAGAGATATTATGTCCATCTACAACTAAAAAAACTATTTTAAAAAGAGGGAAAGTACCTTGCCCATGACATTCCATTCCAGCCTTGGCACTTTCTACTTAGGAATTCTCAAGCAAGTTACTTAAAACCCACTGTGCAGCTTGTCATGGTGGTGCATGCCTGTAATCTGGTGACTTGGAGGTTGAGGCAGGAAGATCACAAGTTCAAGGTCAGCCTGGGCAACTCAGTGAGACCCTGTCTCTCTCTCTAATATCAAAAAGGGCTGGGGATGTAGCACAGCAGTAGAGCACCCCTGGGTTCAATCCCCCAAATGGGAAAAAGAGACACATTTACAGAGCACAGGTGTCTGCTTCCAGCTCAGCTGAGGTCTAGAAAACAAGAAAAACAAACCACCTCTGAGCTGGGCTGAGGCTATGGTTCCATGATAGAGTGCTGGCCCTGGGTTCCATCCCCAGCACTACAAGCAAACAGGAATCCCCTTTGGGCTTCTGTTTTTTTGTTTTGTTTTGTTTTGTTATTGTTGTTGTTGTTATTTTGTTTTGTTTTGGTACCAGGGATTGAACTCAGGGGCACTCAACCACTGAGCCACATCCCCAGCCCTATTGTGTATTTTATTTAGAGACAGAGTCTCACTGAGTTGCTTAGTGCCTCACTTCTGCTGAGGCTAGTTTTGAACTCGTGATCCTCCTATCTCAGCCTCCCGAGCTGCAGGGATTACAGGCAAGTGCCACCGTGCCTGGCTGGGCATCTGTTTTTGGATCCAAAAGATGGGACTGAGAGCAGCAGCCATCTCATGAAACTACAGGGAAGATCAAGTGAAAGAACACACATCAAGCCTTTAATACAGTGCTCAGCCTGATAATTGCTGAATAAATGCCATTTGCTACCCTTTCAGTCCTGAGGCAGGCCTTGCTTCCTGCTACTCAGCCTTAGCAGCCTAAGTCCTCCCCATGTTGGTCTCTGCTTGGACACTTGAATTGGAAGGCTCGGCAGCCTAGATTCTCTGGCCTCAGCCTCAGCCTGTCACCATGACCACATGTAAGGTCCAGTCAGTGGTGGCTCTTGTGGCCCTAGCCCCAGGGCTTAGTTACCCTGGCCTTGACTCCTGAAGGCCTCAGGGAGGAATACCCAGGCCTAACCGTGCCTTCTCCAAGGAACTTGAAGTTCAGGGTCCAGAGATTTGCATTTGAGGTTTGAGTCTGCCACTAATAACTGGAATATGACATCTCTTCTCTTAAGGCCTGAGTTTCTTCTTCATGTGTTGAATGTAAATGGGATGATGTTAGCAAAACTGTTTTGTGAAAAGTAGCAAATGTATTTCCATGTAAGGAGCCACTATTTCCCATCAGAATGTATGTTCCTTCAGGCCATGAGCCTGGGCCTCAGTGGAGAGCCCCTGAATAATGAACTAGCAAAGCCAGTGTCTCCCCTACCCATAATCTATGCCCCTCCCTGCAGGACTCCAGCAACCAGAGAGCCAAATCACAAGCAGGAACATCCCCTCTGATAGTGGCCTGGAACACTTCTGGGAGAGCAAAAAAAAAAAAAAAAAAAAAAAAAA
>NW_026000294.1:3645044-3655405 GCF_001458135.2 Marmota marmota marmota | reverse complement strand
AAGTCAAACCCTGGTTCTCCCACCAGCAGTGGTACCATGTCTCTCTGTCTGCAGTCTCTAACTCTTCATTCTGGGTCCCTGGGTTTCAGAAGGACGGAGCCTAAGAGGTGGGCAGCCAGGGGTGGAGGCGGGTCTCCCCAGGCTCTTGCCTGCTTATTATTGTAAGGGCTATTTCTCTAATCAAAACTCCCCAATTACCCAAGGGCCCCTCTGATTAATATTCCATGATAACAGGAACAGGTCACATCTGGCTGCAGGAGCTGGAATTCGACACTCCAGAGCCCCATGATTGGTCTGCAGGAAGAATAATAAACTTCCTTTCTCTTGCCCCGCGTTCCCTTCCTTTCCATTCAGAGGTTCCCTTTTCCTCTACCTCCTTCCCCAGCCCTGCATTTGTCGCCTTCCACTCCAATCCAAAGTCCCTGCTTTGCACTCAGCTCCCCACTGAGGTAGAAACCATCTCTCCAGTCTCCATCAGACTCTTGTCACTGTTGTCCCTTTGCCAGGATGGCTTTTGGGCATGGGAGCATTTTATGCTGGGTCATGGGAAGCCAAGCAGGGAGGACAATGTCAGTGATTGTGGGTATTTTAAATATATCACCTCATTGAAATTCTCCTTAGCCTCCTCTTACCTGGAAGATAGTATCCTTCATTTATAGATCAGGGTCTGGGGTGTCTGAGAAGCCATAGGACTTGCCAGGGGTTATACAGAGCTGCGGTTTCAAACCCAGGGCTTTCTGCTCCTATGCCACCTTGCCCTACTGAGGATGGTTTTGGTCCCCAGAATCTTGGGTTCAGACCAGACCCATTATATGGCACAAAGCCAGAGCCTGGGATACCTGGACTCCCAGGCTTTCATTGGATTATAGATGTTTTTAGGCAAGAAGGATCTGTGACCTTATAATGGAATCCCATAGCCTAGACAGGAGAAAAGACTTGCCAGTGCTCATGCAGGAAGCTAGTAGTAAATAGGGACCCAGCCCCAGACCTTGGGAGGCTTAGATGAGAAGCCCTTCCATGTGTCATCATGTGGGTGGCTCTGAGTGGGAAAGTTTTCCCATCACACCTGCTTGCAAGGGACTGCCAGCCACCCCCTCTCCTGGACTAACCTAGAGACACTCCAGATAGGGCCTGGCTGCCTGTGTTTGTTCTGTCTTCCCCAGGACCTGCTTGCGAGGGGGTGGGGATGGCAAGGGAGGGCTTGCAGCAACTGCTGGCAGCCAGAAAGGATTTGCCTAGGGTGCTCCCTCCCTCCCACAGTCTCACCTGTAGCTTAGTAGCTGGGAGTAGGACAGACCCTCGTGTTTTGGGGGTACCACCCTTCACTCTTCTCCCTCCCTGCTCACAGCAGTGGGGTGCAGGCTCCATCAGTGCCTGGCAGTGGGTCACTAGTTTGGTTTGCTAAGGAGGGGTAGGGCAGTGATGTGTCTCAGCCACCCTTGACCCCTCTATCTGGCAGAGTCTCTCTCTCTCTCTCTCTCTCTCATTCCAGGGATTGAACCCAGAGGTGCTTAACCACTTAGACACATCCCCAGCCCTTTTTGTATTTTATTTAGAGACAGGGTTTCGCTGAGTTGCTTAGGGCCTCACCGTTGCTGAGGCTGCCTTTGAACTGGCAATCCTCCTGCCTCAGCCTCCCAAGCTGCTGGGATTAAAGGCATGTGCCACCACTCTTGGTCCTCAGACTCTCAACTTGCTCCTGCTTCTCATGGCCTGTTACTTTGCTCAGTTCTAGTCAAAAACTCCATGAATCCATGTCCCTAACTCATAGCTAGGTAAACTGAAGGCAGTGTGTGAGGAGACTAAGGCTTGACTCAGTCAGTGGCTCCCGGCTTTGTGCCTCCCATACACTCCTTCTGCCTGGGACTGTTGGCCAGAGGGCTAAAACATGGAACTCCTTGGTCCTTGCCTGCACCTTGGTGATGTCTGAGTCTCACTAAGACTCAGGGGAGCCATGAGGCACAGCTATGTCTACATTAATGGAGGCCCACACAGGCCTTGGAAGACCTCTAGCTCTGCCTGGGAGACCAGGAGACCCAGGTCTCTCTGTCTTACTTTCTCTTACTCTCTCTGTCTTACTTTCTCTTACTCTCTCTGTCTTACTTTCTCTCTGATCCTGTTCTTATTGTCCAGATCCCTGCAGCCTCACTTTAACCTCGGCTTCTGCCCCACCCCAGTTACACCCTACCTCCCAGCTGTCCCTTTGATCCATCTTCTCTATGTTGAAGCTAAGCTGACCTTCTTTAAGTCCACATCCTGGTGAGTCTGTGCTTCAGGTTCCTCATCAGCAAAATGGGGGGGGGGGGGAAGACGCCCGCACCTAGCATCAGAGGGTGGGAAGGATTCGAAGAGAGTGTGCATAAAGCACTTAGAACAATGCCGGGAATAGACTGAGCATTCAGGAGCATCATCTGATCTGCTAATGCCAAGTGAGTGAGGACTACGTGCCAGGCACTGTTCTCAACACTTCATATGTGCAGGAGTTTACTTAAGCTCCCCAACACTGTGACATGGTATCTCGGCTATCATTCTCATTTCACAGATGACTATCTGAGGCACAATCATATTGTGCAATTGGCCAAAGTTCACCTCGCTAGTAACCTGCAGATCAAGCATTGAACTCACAGCTTCTGACTCCAAATTTGATCTTTCAATCACTATCTGTAGGATAAAGTCTAAATCATTCTCTCTCTCTCTCTCTCTCTCTCTCTCTCTCTCTCTCTCTCTCTTACTAGGGGCTGAGCCCAGGGATGCTCTACCACTGAGTTGTTGTTACCATCCCCAGCCCTTTTTAAAATTTCTTTTCCCATTTTAAAAATATTTTCTTATCATGTGCTCTAGTTAACATTTCTCTCTCTCTCTCTCTCTCTCTCTCTTTTTGTTGCTACTAGGCATTGAACCCAGGGGCATTTAGCCACTAAGTCACATCCCCAGCCTTTTTTAAATTTTACTTAGAGACAGGATCTCACTGAGTTGCTTAAGGCCTCACCATGTTGCTGAGGCTGGCTTTGAACTCACAATCTTCCTGCCTCAGCCTCCTGAGCAGCTGGGATTATAGGCATGCACCACTGTGTCCAGCTAAATTTATCTTTTTAATGGTCATGCAATATTGCTTGCTGTGCAGTGCTACAAGCTGGGGATTTTTAATTTAATGGACAGTTTCTTTATTTTTCTTTTTTTTTTTTTTTTTTTTAATTTTTGAGACAGGGTCTTACAGAGTTGCTGAGGCTGGCTTCCAACTTGTTATCCTCTTGCCTCAGCCTTCCAGTCACTGGAATTACAGGTGTGCCTGGTTTAAAGTCCAGATTATTTAAATTGCCTTTCAAGGTTCCCCACCCCTATTCCTCCTCACACTACACTGCACCTTGAGAGTCAATGTTTCCAGAACACCAAGAGTACTTACGCACTTCCAAGTCATTGCTTATGCAGTTCCTTCCTTTTGAAATGATCTCCTTCTAAAACACCTGTCCCCCCAAACCACCTTTCTAGGGGCTTCACCTTTGGAGATGGGTTCGAAATAAAAGGACAGGTGGTGTTCATGGGGGTGTGGGGGATTTGGAAGGGCTGGTTTTAGAGGGTGCCTTCAGATATGACCATCCTTGTGAAGCTAGATGGGACCTTAGAGGTACTCTGAGCCAATGGATCTTAAGCATTTGACCACCTAGAACCATCCTTTTGAATATTTGCCCCGCTGCTTCTCTCTTCCCCCTGCCCTACCCTGAGGCTCTGAAAGATCTTATCTACCAAACACCCTGCATTTAAAAATATAAAAAGGATTAGCAATAAAAGTTAGTCTTCTGGGAAATCAGACACTGCAGTTGAGAGGAGTATGGATTTTGCCTTCCCCCCCAACCCTGCTTCTTCTGAACTTGAGTTTGAACAACTCCTTGCGACTTCTGGGCAACTGGATGCCTGCACCAGGCCTCCTGCAAGTGAGAATCAGATCAGATCAGTATTTTTTTCTCCGCTCTTGATATGGTTTTATTGTCATGCTCTAGGATTGACTGCAACAGACAATTGATCCTACTGCCCAATTATTGTCAGAAAGCAGGACTTAAGATCAACTACCCGAAAACCCAAATCAGCAGCATTGGCAGACGGCCCCCAGCATTCAATTGGTTTCTCTCCAACAATTTAATACAGCAGGTCAAATCATTCAGTTACCTGCGGGTGCAATTTGCAACTAATTCATCTTGGAGGGTTCACCAGGAAGCTATATTGCCTAAATTAGATGTTCTAGGGGTGTTTTATTGAGAGTTTTTAAATGGCCACAGTGGCAATTGGTAACGCCTGCTTTGAAAGCGTTCCAGACAGAAATGGCTGCAGGCCTGGCTTGATGGCAGAGAACTTCGCACTCGGGAGGGGATTTAGAACTATTTTCAGGGGGAAAGACTGCCCTTGGCTGCGGGTTCCCCTTTGGGCCCCTTTGTGAGAATCACCCCTAGTCCTTCTTGATCCCTTTAAGCCCTGCTTCTGCCTGGCTCTCTGGCCAAGTGTGGGGGCCCTGCCCTGCATCAGCAGCTCACAACTGTGACAGCCCAGGATCTCACTTCAGAAAACCAAGCCCTGGAATGCCTGACAGCCCAGCGGCACTGGGAGCTCAGTTGGGAAAAATAATATGGAGGATAGACTGCCTGACAGGCAGACTGTCTAGCCTTGTTCCTCGAGTCTCCCATTATCTCCAGCTTAAGGCAGCAAGCACATCAGAAGGCTGGGTATCGGGACCACTGCACTTTGGCCTCTCAGGAGGCAGGAGAGCTTAGTGGTTAGGAATCTGGGCTCTGCTATCAGAGACCTGCATTTGCTTCAAGCCCTACCACTCCCTGCCGAGGGCAAGTAATTTCACCTGGCCTCAGTTTTCTCATCTGTAAAATGATGATAATGACAGTGTTCACCTCCTGGTTTTCCTTGAGGGATTCAATACCTATTTATAGTAGTAAATGGTGGCTATTATTATTTATTGTTATTCTTGGAGAGTTGCCATGGGTCCTTGTAGTAGGTGGAATGGAGGGAAAATTACGAGAAAGTCCACCTGTGGTCATTGTAGGCATGTGGTGGAGGACATTGTGTGGTCGCTTCTCCCAGGGATCTCTTTGTGAGGGACCAAGAAAAAGATGTGATTCTTTTGCTGACGAGCGAAAGCCGTGCTTCTCGGAATCCTTGGTTTATTTTTATGTTACAGATGTCTTGAAGCTTATAATTGATGATGTTTCCCTCTTTTATGTGGCTACCAGGGGAGTTGAAAGCCAAATCAGGCCCTAGTAACTGTATAGAACTTTGCAAAGCATTTTATGTGCATGTCAATCTTACCCCTGGATTTATTATTTTCCTAACCTTATTTTTCTTTATCATGATTTCTCTCAAATACATATTTTATCATTTTAGAGTTTATGGCGCTCTTTCAGTTGTTCCAAATCCTTTGATGAATAACATGTGATATAAATGATTGTAAGAGCCACCATCCTGTGGTGAATGTTTACTGTCACCTGTGCTAACCAAGAATAAGTCCATTGACTCTTGCGATGACCCTATGAGGAAGGGGCCATTATTATGACCCCCATCTTACAGAGGAGAGAGTTGATTTTCAGAAGGGTTAAATTACTTTCATCAGGACATATAGCTTGGTAGGTTTGGGAATGAACTTGTGTCAACTGAGCCCAGAGTGGTACCTTCTCTTAGCTGCAGTGCCTCCGATAGGTTGGAGAAAGACAGGTACACAGGCAGGTATCTAGGGGATGCAGGCGTACAGATGACAGATTAGATAAATTGATATGGGCAGCTATGATAGGTGTAGATGGCAGGTAGTAAGATGAAGATATGATTGGTTTTCCCATATAATAACCAGAGTTGCTTCATTGAGGTGATATAATTCTAGCCTAAGGCCAAAGAACTTGATGTCTTAGCATGCACTACCCTACCCTAAGAAAATGTCTTTTTTTTCCCAGAAGGCTTTGCAAATTGAGATTCATATGGTTGTTCTTTAATGCCTTTCATTAATAGGGGTTCACCCTATTCCTTCTTTCTTTCTTTATTTGTTCTAATTACTTATACATGACAGTAGAATGCATGTTGACACATCATACATAAATGGAGGATAATTTCTCATTCTTCTGGTTGTACATGATGTAGACTCACAATGGTTGTGTAGTCATATATATGCATAAGGATATAATGTCCAATTCATTCTATTATCCTTCCTGCCCCCATATCCCCTCTGCACCTATTATGTGGCTAGGCACAGGGGATGCAGAAACAACTAAGACATGGTAGGTCCCTGCCCTCAAGGGGCTCCTGATTCACTGTTCTAGACATGTAAGAACACTACAGATAATGAACAGATGCAGTGGAACTGAGGTCTCTTTGGGGGGTTTGGGTAGCACCAAGGCAGTCAAGGTTGGGGATCAGATGAGAGACCAGAAGTGCTTGAACTCATCATCTCATTGGGAGAGTCTTCCAAGAGGAGAGTGGAACAGAGTGGAGAATGACTCACAGTTTGCTAGGCTACAGGGGTGCTGGAGGACAGACTGAGCCACATGGGCAAAGACACAAGGGCAGGCATGTGGGAGGACCTGCAAGTAACCTCTTGTGACTAGAGGGCAGTGTGTTGGTGGTCAAAGATTTGAACCTGGAGGGAGGGGGAAGGCCATGCCAAAAAGGACCAAGGCATTTGAAATGTATCATGTAGCTTATGGAGAGCCCTTCGAAGGTTTGAGGCGGGGAAGGGACCTGGTCCATTCTGTTGTGGAAAGTCATCCACACCCTCAGAGCAGTATGGAAATCAGCCTAGAGGCTGATTTTTTTTTTCAAATTTACTTTTATTTTTTATATCAGGGATTGAACTCAGGGTCAGTCAATCACGGAGCCACATCTGCAGCCCTCTTTGCTTTTTATTTTGAGACAGAGTTCACTAAGTTGTTCAGGGACTCACTAAATTGCCGAGGCCAGGCTCAGACTTGAGATCCTCCTCCCTCAGCCTCTTAAGTCACTGGGATTACAGGCATGCACCACTGCCTCTGGTTACCAAGAAACAGATTTCAACCCTGCCATGCCACTACCTGATCTAAGCTGCTATTATTTATGTTGCTCCTTCAAAAAATACCTACTCAACATCATTGTAGTCTGTTCTGATATAACAGAATACCATGAACTAGGTAGCTTATAAACAACAGATATACTTCCCATAGATCTTGAGGCTTGAAGTTCTTGAAGATCAAGATCAAGGTTTTGGCAGATTCAGTGTCTGCTGAGGGCCAGACTTTTTGTTCACACATGGTACCTTCTTGTTGTGTACTCATATAGTAAAAGGGACAAGGGTCTCTCTTAGGCCTTTTTATAAGGACACTAATCCTAATCAACTCCCAGCACCCCACTTCCTATTACCATCACCTTGGTATTAGGTCAGTTAGGATTTCAACACATGAATTGGGAGGGGGAAGACATTCAGATCATGGTTAGTAAGCACCTATTAAGCACCAGGCACTATGCTGGGCATTGGTGAGATCACAAAACACAACATGAACAAAGCTCCCTGCCCACAAAGAGCTTATAGTTTTAATGGAAGGAGATAAAGAATACATAATAAACACAATACATAAGCAATTTACATAATATGTTAGAAGATGATAAGAAATACAGAAAAAAATAAAACAATAAGGAGAATTGGAATTGTGAGGGGGGAGGTGGCATGTGACTTTACAGAGAAAGTGACTTAAAACTTGAAAATAAACTAGATGTGGTGGTGCACGCCTGTAATCCCAGAGGCTCAGGAGGCTGAGGCAGGAGGATCTCGAGTTCAAAGTCAGCCTCAGTAACTTAGTGAGGCCCTAAGCAACTCAGTGAGACCCTGTCTCTAAATAAAATATATTAAAAAAGGCCTGAGTTCCATTTCCAGTACCAAACAAGCAAACAACCCTGTCTGAAAATAAAATAAGCCTGGGGGTGTAGCTAAGTGGTAGAGTGCTTGCTTAGCATGCATGAGGCCCTGGGTTTGATCCCCATCCTTGGAAAAACTAAAAATAAAAAGTTGAAGATACAAATGCACAGGCAATGTGGTGACTCTTGTCTGATGCCCACAGACTTTCTCAGCCCAGGACAGCAGACTTGGGATCTGGGATCTGACTCTCCTGGTTTCAAGTTCTGGCACCTTGGGTGAGAAACTATCTCTGAGAGCCTCCATTTCTCTGTGCTCCCCACTGCCCCGGGCTATGGTGAGATGATGGGCATAATCATGTAGTTGAACAGGCAGGGCCTGGAGCTGAAGAGGTTACCATGGATCTTCTCTCCTGCATCCCTTCCTAACCCTTCGTCAGTCTCAAGGTTCTTTGCAGATGAAGAGCCAGTAGAAGAGTGGGAGAGTTGGTGTGGGAGAGTTGCTGATAGTCTCTTGTTCAGGGGAGGAGAGTCTCACAGCTCCAGGAAGGATGAATCTGGGCCATGGGTTGGGCCTGTGGAATTGTGGCTGTTGCCTCTGCCATGCGTCACTGGGCACGAACCCACAGTGTGACACAGCTGGAGGGAAGGCTGCAGCTCAGCCCCCATGAGACAGATGGGGATGCTGAGGTCCGGGCAGGACAAGGGACTGTCCCAAGGGTACACAATGAGAAAGTGAGAAACACACCTGGCGCTGGGCAGGGTGATACAGTCCTTTAATCTGAGGAAAAATGGATGAGGCTAGAGCTTTGTGGTAGAGTACCGCTGGGTTCAATCCCCAGTACCACAAAAACAAAACAAAACAAAACACCCCCCCCTCGGCATTGGTGTCTGGTATAGGATCTAGGTCTTCTGATCCCAAGTGTGTCATGGCTGAGCCTGGAGGCTGCTTTGACCCGGATGAACTTACTCATGGTTATGGTCTGGCTTGGGCTTTTCCCTACAGAGGCTTCTTCCTGTGTGAGCCTGGAGTCAACTGTTCAAAACTATAATAATGGATAGCATTTTGTGTTCTTCCAAGGATTTCCATTTGTTATCTCTTTGAGTCTCCCAAGAAGCCTATGAAGTATTATTACACCTAATTTCATTGGTGAGGAAACTGAGGCACAAAGAAGTTAACTGGCCTGTTCAAAACCACACATTGGGAAATGAGACAGCTGGCTGACCCTGATAGTTTTACTCATTACTCTTTGTAGTTAGCCACTAGGTTATGTAGGTGCAAAATAGGTGTGTGCGTGTGTGTGTGCATGACTTTGTATGTGAGTGTGGCTGAATGCATGTATATTGGGACGGGTTCCTGGATAACTCCTAATTGTTCTTTCATGTTCTACCAAAGGCTGCCTGGGGGGTAAGTGTAAGAAATCTCTCTGACAGGCCTCCATAGAGATTGAGGGTTAGGGTTAGGGTTAGTGATTCTGAGTAGCTGTGACTTCATGTTAAGATCCCCTTATCCCTCTGTTATACACTTGTCAAGAACTTACACTGAGCGCAGTGGTGCACACCTGTAATCCCAGCAGCTTGGGAGGTTGAGGCAGGAGGATTGTGAGCTCAAAGCAAGCCTCAGAATTTAGCAAGGCCCTAAGTAACTCAGTGAGATCCTGTCTCTCATATGTATATATATATATATGGGCTGGGGATGTGGCTCAGTGGTTAACTGCCCCTGGGTTCAATTCCCACTACCAATAAACAAACAAACAAACAAGCAAATAAATAAAATAACAAAGAACTTGCGAGATACCATGGGGGATGTCAGTCCCCTTGTGTGCTACAATGTAGTGGTTCTCCAACTGTGGTCTCCAGGTCAGGGGCATCAGCAGCACCTGGGAACTTGCCAGAAATGCAAATTCTTGGGCCTCACCCCGTGCTCTGAATCAGAGAGTCAGGGTGGAGCCCAGCAATCTGTGCTTTAGCAAGGCCTTCAGGGCTTCCAATGCATGCTCTCAAGTGTGAGCATGAACTACATACAGGGGATCCCCCCTGCAAGTGTGCCTGGGTGCGTGCTTCTGTGTGCATGCACACGTGTGCTCAGGGCACAGTGCTTTACCGTTTCCAAAGGGCCTTCTCATCTGTAATCTTCTTCAAGCCTCTCAACAACAGGGATCCTGCCCAATTCTCAAGGAAGAAGCTAACATTCAGGAAGGTGAGGTCATACAGCAGGCAGTCCCTGACAGATGCCAAGTGGGGCAGTTTTCTCTGGTCTTCTCCGGCATGCAGGCCACAGTGACTCACTTAGCTCCTCCCCCCACCCCGCCCCTTGTGCTGGGCCAGGGCTCCCCTTGGCCACAGCAGGCTCTCAAGAGAAAAAGGTGATAGAGAATGGTCTTCTTTGGCTTCCCGACCCCCAGCCCCCATGTTCTCTTCCTCCTATTAGCAGTACCTGTAGAACAAGTTCCCTCTTCCCCAGGTGAGTTCACCCGGCATGGAAGGGAACG
>NW_026000294.1:3639563-3644803 GCF_001458135.2 Marmota marmota marmota | reverse complement strand
CTTTTCAGGGAAGGCCGTAGAGGACTGGGGCTGCCCCTCATCAGAAGAAGGGGGACATTAGATGACCTCTGGCCTGGGGGACTCACCTCCACACCAGAGCACAGTAAGGCACTAGGAACCCCATGGCTGTTTTCTAGGTGATACCTAGAGGCAGACCCAGGAGCAGCAGAAAGTTCAGGTTTAAAGTCCCCTCTGTATTTTCTCAGCTGAATTATGGGGGGCTCCACTGAGGCTGGCCCAGGAGATACACTCCATCCCCACTGGAGGTGAGAGTGGGGGCCTCAGGCTAACTCCTGACCAGGCCCATCTTCCGCCCCAGCCATAGGCCTGCTCTGGGGTCCATGTCTTTCTTGAGGGGGGGGATAGTACCAGGGGATAGAACTCAGGGACACTTGGCTACTTAGCCACATCCCCAGTCCTATTTTGAATTTTATTTAGAGACAGGGTCTCACTGAGTTGCTTAGCACCTCGCTTTTGCTGAGGCTGGCTTTGAACTCAAGATCCTCCTGCCTCAGTCTCCTGAGCCACTGGGATTAAAGGCATGTGCCACCATGCCCAGCTGGGGTCCCTGTCTTGAATAGCCTGCTTGATGGGTTGGTGGGTGAGAGGATAGGACAGGGACAGGGGGAGATGTCCACATGTGATTGAACAAGGTATAAACATATTTTGCAGATGAGGAGAAATGAAGCCCAAGAAGGCTAGATCAATTGATTCTGTCAGAGCCCAGCTGACTGATTCCTGAGCACACTATTTCCATAGTCCTTGGTTTCCCATGATCCTCATGGTAGCCCCTAAAGGAGGCAGTGTGGGTCATTTCCCCCAGTTCACAGGATTAGAAACTGTGACTCAGAGATTGGGAGCATTTGGATCACAGGGTACAAGCTAGGAAGTGTTCTGTTTCCCTTCTGATAGAAGGTCTCAGCTTGATCCCTCTAGTGCCCCATCAAAGATCCAAGGCTAAGAGATTTCAAGGATTTGGGAGCATGTCAGGAACAAACTTGTCAAAAATCAGTGACAGCAGCAAGTGAGTTGAAATTATAAAATGGTTGAAAATAAATATTTCCAGTCAATGGTTTTCTATATAATGGTAATTTCCATGCACTATGGGGAAGTTTTTTGTTTGTTTGTTTGTTTCCAGTCTTTGAGCATGTTTGACTGTTTTCTGGATCTAAAAAGTTCTATTTTGGGGAGGAAGAATTTGTGAATCCATTTTGAACTCATTCTTCGCACCCTGTGTCTTCAGCATTGTAAAAACTTTGAAATTTTACCTATGATTCTAAGTAATTTACCCAAAGAAGCAAATAAGTTGAGAATGAAATGTTTTCAACTATTGGCTCCTGTTTCTAGAAGTTTCTGCAACCAGGGATGAAGGTGAAACCTTTACAGGCAATATAATTTGCTTTTCAACTATTTTGCCTTTACGTCATTTATTTGTTTGTTTGTTTGTTTGTTTATTATTTTGCCAGTGATGCCAATTTTATCTTTAGGCCACATTCTTTTTAAAAATTATTATTATTTTTTTAATTTAAAATTTTCTTTTTTTGGAACCGGAGATTAAACCTATGGGTGCTTAACCTCTGAATCACACCCTAAGCCCCTTTCATTTTAGATTTAGTTTTTAAATTTTGAGACAGGGTCTTGCTAAGTTACTTGGGGCCTCACTAAGTTGCTCAGGCTGCCTTTAAACTTGCAATCCTCCTGCCTTAGCTTCCTGAACTATTGGGATTACAGGCCACTGCGCCCAGCTTATTTTTAGACTACATTCTCATCAGTTCCAATGTATGATCTTTTTTAATGGAAGCAGTTTTCGCTTACCATCTTTTCAATTGTGCCTTGATAATTGTTGGCTGCCACTGGGCATGCCACTTCCTGGCAGAACTGAGGTGATATATAGTTTTTGGGGACAAGCTTAGGCCAACCTTTGTTGGTGGAATGGTACTTGAAAATATTGGTGTAGAAAATGCCAGCTGTTCTAATGTCCATACACAGGAGACATGAGGTGGGGGAGGCCTCTAATGTCATTGTAAAGAACTGGGAAATATTGTTGGATACTTTCTGCCATTTCAGTGTTTGTCTGTATTGTCTGGGGCTTGGTGCCTCCAACCCTAGCTCTCCTTCCAAAATCAGAGCTAGCATGCTTATTTCCAGTCCTACTCAAATGGTTTTGGGACTTGGATGGCTGAGGCCAAGGGGATCACAAGTTCAAGGCCAGCCTGGGCAACACAGTGAGACCCCATCTCAAACAGAACAAAATGAAACAAAAAATTGGTTTGAATGTCTCTCCTGGATGGCAGTGGTGAGGATTCTAGATCCAGACTAGTTACTTCTCTAGCCTTGCACACATTGATCCTTCCATCAAAATGAAATCATGGGCCAGACACATAGGTTCAAGCCTGTATTCCTGGCTACTCAAGAGGCTGAGACTAGAGTATTATGACTTTGAGGCCAGCCTCAACAACTTAGCCAGACTCTTCCCCAAATAAGAAAATTTAAAAGGGCTGGAGATGTAGTTCAGTGGTAGAGTGCCCCTGGGTTCAAGTCCCCAGTACCAGGAAAAATAAAAAGACAAACAAACTCTGCTTCTCAAAAAAAAATTAAAAAAAAACCAAAGAACAGAAAATAATCAAATGCTGGAATCAAATGCTAATGAACAGGAAGTATAAATAGGCATCAAAATAAATTAGAGAAAATCTCCCACAAATTATAAAACAAAAACAAAAACAAATACCTACTCTAAACATGTTCAAGGTAATAAAAATGCTTAAGGTTGACAAAAAATTTCTAAAGCATCATAGTGCATCAAAATCACCAATATCTGAAAAAACAATAATTACAAGTATTACTTTTTTCTCTAGTCTATAATTCAACTCTTCTTTCATCATTTCATCTGGAGCCAGAGCAGATCAGTTGGAACAAAGGTCATCATCTCATTCTCCCTGGAGACACCCAGCCCACTACTGGGCCCATGGTGGAATTTAATTCATCAGGGACTTGGGATTCTTTCTTCATATGCCCGCACCACAAAGACCCATTTCTAAGGAGAGAGACTGTCTTCAGAATCCAGAAAACAAACACCTGTGGATCAACCAAGGTAAAATCAACCTTATGGCCATTATGAATTCAAAGTAGGTCTCCTCTTCTCATGGGTTTTTCTGCACTTGACAAATTTTCCACCATTACCATGTACAGTTAGTTGGCTCTTTGTATCCACATATACCAGACCTGAGGATTCAACCAACTGCTGATCAAAAATATTTGGAAAAATAATTGCATCTGTCCTGAACATGTGCAGGGTTTTTTTTTTCCCTTGTCTTTGTTCCCTGCACAATACAGTATCACAACTTTTTGCATATTGTTTACATTGTATTAGGTATTATGAGGAACTCCAGATGATTTAAAGTACATGAGCAGATGTATATAGGTTGTACAGTAACATCACACCATTTTAGAGAAATGACATGAGCAGCTGAACACAGTGGTGCACACCTGTAATCCCAGCGACTCAGGAGGCTGAGGCAGGAGGATCACAAGTTTGAGGCCAGCCTCAGCAACTTAGTGATACCCTGTCTCAAAATAAAAAGTGCTGGGAATGTAGCTCAGTACTAGAGCACCCCTAGATTCAATCCCCAGTACCATGAAAGAAACAAGAAAGAAAGATAGGTGAAGGTAGGGAAGAAGGGAGGGAGAGAGGGAGGGAGGGAGAAAGGAAGGAAGGAAGGAAATGCAGATTTTTGGTATCCGTAGGAGGTCTTGGCACCAATTCCCCATGGATAGTGGGGACAACTGTACTATTTTTATAATTAGCAAGCACAAACCCTACAATAAATAGTACAAAACCACATATTAAAAAATGCAGAACCAAACCCTATATCTAATATTGAGCAGGGCACTTTGGGGTTGGGACAGTGAATCCCTGTCCTGGGTTGTCTGGTGCTACTGGGGGCTTTACCTCTCCAAGCCTCCCCTTTCCACCCTGGCTTCATTTGCTAATGGGGCCATGGAGGGGCTCCAGTCTTCTAGTCACCACAGGAATGATTAGCCAAAGTGGAAAAATAGTAAAAATGAGACTGGGTTTAGGGATAAGATAGCACAATTTGTGACAGCAAGGACAATTTTTCAGCACTTGTTTTCTGAGTGCCAACTATGTGCCAGCTGGGGTGCTCAATAAGGCAAAATTGTACCCCATAGCCAGGTGTGGTGGCACATATCTGTAATCCCAGCAGCTTGGGAGGCTGAAGCAGGATGATTGCAAGTTGGAGGCCAGCCTCAGCAATTTAGCTAGGCCCTGAACAACTTAGTGAGACCCTGTCTCAAAATAAGAAATATTTCAAAGAATGGGCTGGAGATGTACCTCAGTAGCTAAGTGTCCCTGGGTTCAATCCCCAATACCCAAACCAACCAAACAAAAATATACTGTACACCTTGAGAAGCAGAAAGACACAGAGGCATGAGCTTAGGCACTTGGACTAAAAAGAATGGGTACCTCACTTAGTGGCCCTGTGACTTGGAACCAAAACCTTAAACTTCTAGAAGGGTCAGCCTCATCATCTATAAGATGTGGACACTGATTATCATACTGTCACCCTAAGTATGTATTGAGGGTTTACTGTGTTACACCTACATGTGCATTTGACTACAGGGTCTCATTGCATCTTCACAGAGATCCTATGAGGCAGGTACTGTTAGACCCATTTGACAGATGGTGAAACTGAAGCTCAGGGGGATTAAGTGATAGTCCCAGCATCCCATAGCAAACAACAGATGAGAACAGAGTTTGAGACTAGGCAAGCTGGCCCCAGAGTCTTGGCTCCTTATCGCTGTGTTGTGATAAAGTGAGCTGGTGTGATGAGTCAATGGGGCTTCTATAAATGAAGCAGGCCTTGCACACAGTAGCTGTTCAACACCAGCTGGTCCACTTCCTTTGCAGGTCTCCCAGGCCTAGGGGGATCGCAGAGGGGGAAGGAATGGGCTCTGTGCATCCCAACAAATTATTTCCACCACAAAGACTAAAAACCTCTCTGGTGACACCCTGCTCAAAAGAAAAAAAATATCTCTGGTAGAGTTGCCCTGCTTCAGTCCCCAGTACTGGATAAAAAGACAAAAGAAGGAAACCCATTCCATTAGATGTAGGTGCACATGTCTCCTGCCAGGGCCAGGCTGTGGGGTCTCTTCTCCTGATTTCTTCTTCCCCAAACTTCAGGCAAGCTGGGTGTCCCCCTGTCTCCCTGCCCCCCCACCCC
>NW_026000294.1:3636731-3639040 GCF_001458135.2 Marmota marmota marmota | reverse complement strand
TTTTTTTTTTTTTTTTTTTTTTTTTTGGTGTGTGTGTGTGTGGGTGAGAGAGAGAGAGAGAGAGAGAGAGAGAGAGGGAGAGTATTGCTTGAGTGCCACTTGTCAGGGGTGCATGATAGCCAGGATGTGACCAAGTGTCCCTGGGTGGGAGTATCCATTCCTACCACATCCTGCCCTTGAACAGGTATGAGCCCCTCCCTGAACACATACCAGAAGAATACAGGTGGAATGGGTAAGGTGGGTGATAAGGTAATTTGGAAGAGTGCAAAGGAAAGTGGGCCCCAGAGACTTGAGCAAGCCCTGGGGCCTGGAAGACAGGCAGCCCTGGATGGTCTAGCCCCAGTTACAAAGCAGTTTCCTGAGGATACTAGGAATTGAGAAAGAGATCGCTTTATGATCCTCCACAACCAAGGAAGGTGTATGACTGCATGTTTGTATAGGGGCAGGGGCTCCTGCTTCATCAGCATAGGTCAGATAGGCTTTGGGGGACACTCCTGGAGTAATCACTGGGGAAGAGGCTGGAGACAGATTGAAGGAGGCTTCCCTGGTTTGGGAGACAAGCTTTCAACCAAATATCTACACCAATGTCAGCAGAGCTTCCTCCCACCCCTTTCCTGTCCAGGGAAGTCAGGTCCCCAGGGTCCAGCCTCCAGGTAATTAGAGTAGGAGGTAGGGGGTCTTAGCTCTGGAAAAGGGTTTAGGATCAGTGTTGGGGATCCTGGCTGGACCTTCATCTGAGGTTTGCTCCAAATCTGTGTCCATCCTAGCCATTCTTCCAGCCAGCCAACACATTTTTCCTGAGCCCAAAACTCTTTTGTGTGGAATTTTATCAGGACACTGAGCAGGCAGACAGGGCCCTAAGACCACTAAGCCTAGTGCATTCTTAACATTTCTGCTCCATGACTTCACATACCCTGCCTCCTCCATGGCCCCTGTGTTAGTCAGCTTTCTGTTAGCTGTGACAAAATACCTGAGAAAAACAACTTAAAAGATGAAAGATTTGGATCATGGCTGCAGAGATTTTAGGCTATGCTTGCTTGGCCCTTTCGCTATGGGCCTATGGTGAGACAGAACATCATGGCAGGGAGCACGTAGAGCAGTGGAGAGAGAGAGAGAGAGAGAGAGAGAGAGAGAGAGAGAGAGAGGCTGGGGACTAGACACAAACTTCAAGGACACCCTCCCAGTGACCTACTTCTTCCAATGAGGCCTTGCCTCCTGAAGTTTCTATCCCCTCCCAATAGCACCATAACTGGGAGCAAAGTTTTCAACATATGAACCATTGTGGAACATTCTAGATCTATACCATAACAGAACTGGAAGGCAGGTGGCAGCTCTACAGGCCAGGGAATCAGGAAACCCAAATTTCCCTTCACCTGTGATTACAGGCAACTTACTGTCCCTGCCAGGGTGCTCCCCCCCCACCACCACAGTTATACGGGGAGATGTTGTACCAAGATGGCTTCCAGATACATTCTCAAAGATCCAGGGTTGATCATTCCTGTGGAATTTTACCCTTAGTCAGTGACTCCCGGGTAGCCTTGGGCAATGGATGGTATCTGTCTAAGCTCAGTTTCTTTGGTTATAAAAAAAGCATAAGAAAACTGCTTTCCTCATAAGATCTTCAGGGGCATTAACTGTGGGTTCTCATGTATGCCAGGCCCTGGAACAGTGCCTGTGGACCTTGAACAGCATGGGGCTTGTCTTAGTTCATGTTCTGCTGCTATAACAGAACATGGAGACTGAGTATTTATAAAGGCACCAGCGATTTATTTCATATAGTTCTAGAGGCTGGGAAGTCCAAGGTCCAGGGGCCCACATCATCAAGGGCCTTTCTACTGTGTCATTCCATTGCTAGAAGGCAGAAAGAAGGGCCAGAGAACAGGTGAAAGAGACTGAGGGAAGAGGGCCGAACTCATCCTTTTATCAGGAATGCTGTCCTGTGATAAGCACCCCGGTCTTGTCATAAAGGCATTAATCCATTCGTGAGAACAGAGCCCTCATGGCCGATCACCTCTTAAAGTCCCACCTCTCACACTGTTGCATTGGAGACTGTTTCCAACATGTGAACTTTGGGCAGATATTCAAATCACATAAGGGCCATTGGGTTAGGTTAGTGGTGGCATCACTGACAGTGTCCCCAGTCCCAGAGCTGACCTTATCTCCCGCTGCACTCTGAAATGTAGAGACGGGAATAGGGTTTGGTGGTTGAGAATGCTGGCCTGAGACTTGAGGAAATCTTTTTTTTTTTTTTTTTTTTTTTTGGTTGCAGTGGTTGGGGGGTATTGGGAATGAACTCATTTGAGGCACTC
>NW_026000294.1:3635093-3636116 GCF_001458135.2 Marmota marmota marmota | reverse complement strand
TCAGGGCAGACCTCTTCTGCCCCCTCCCTATGGCCTGTCTGGGCCAGTGTGTTCCCCCAACCCTGGTGAGGCATTAAATATTGAAACCTCCTTCGAAGAGAAAACAGTTTAATAAAAGCTCCATCCATTTTTCATGAGAGGATCAGGACAGGGATGGTGAAGAGGATGGGGAGAGAAACAGCAGGGTGGGCAGTGAGGGTCCTGGGGATTCCTTGGTGGAGGTCAGCAGACAGTGGGCTGGGCAGTGCCAATGACCCTTTCCCTGTGGCTCTGATGGCCCTAATGCCCTGTTTTTTCTCACTTCCTGTCAGCAGCATGCAGGCTGGGTCTGGTAGTTTAAGGTGGGAAAAGATGACTTCCTCTTTAGGACAATGTCTTGTCTTCTTTTCAGGGAAGGCCTTAGAGGACTGGGGCTGCCCCTCATCAGAAGAAGGGGGACATTAGATGACCTCTGGCCTGGGGGACTCACCTCCACACCAGAGCACAGTAAGGCCTGTCACTTCGACTCTGGAGAACTATTTGGCATCCACAAGAACGGGCAGAGCAAGATCTGACCAGAGACCAGTCTGGACACCGGGCAGGGATCTGAGCTTCAGAAAGAAGCCCAACAAAGAGATTAGGGGATGAGGAATCGGAGAGAATTCATTCCAAACCCTGGCTCCTGTCCTTTGGACCCTGGAGCCTTTTCTAACCACAAGAGACACAATTATATTCACTCCACCCTTCTTATCTCTCCCACCCCAATAAAGACAGATCCACCCAGGAAGGAGACCCCACAGCCTGGCCCTGGCAGGAGACATGTGTACCTACATGTAGTGGAATGGGTTTCCTTCTTCTGTCTTTTTATCCAGTACTGGGGACTGAAGCAGGGGCACTCTACCACCGAGCTACATTCCCAGCACATTTTTATTTTGACATAAGATCCCACAAAGTTGCCCAGTTGGTTTTAAACTCGTGAGTGGAATGGATTTCTACCTCTGTCACAGAGCTGGGTTTTTTTTTTTTTTTTTTTTTTTTTTTTTT
>NW_026000294.1:3608228-3635074 GCF_001458135.2 Marmota marmota marmota | reverse complement strand
GAATTGAACTCAGAGGCACTCAACCACTGAGTCACATCCCCAGCCCTATTTTGTATTTTATTTAGAGACAGGGTCTCACTGAGTTGCTTAGTGCCTCACTTTTGCCGAGGCTGGCTTGGAACTCATGATCTTTCTGCCTCAGCCTCCTGAGCTGCTGGGATTATAGTCGTGCCCCATTGTGCCTGGCTTGAGGAAATCGTATTAGGGAGCCAAGGAGAGAGGTCACACCAGGTTTGGGCTACATGTGCTTCCTCACAGGCACCTGAGAACTATTCAGGAAGAATCCAGAAAGCCCCAGGTCAGGGAAAAGGGTGTTTGCCGTACTCCTACTCCCCCACTCTGTCCTGGTCATCCCTTCAATTTGAACACCAGTGCTGAACAATAGCTGTGGCCTGTAGCTCTTTGCGGGTCAAATATGGCAGGACAGCTGGGAAGTGAACTGGTACAGCAGAAGGCCAAGAGCCAGGGCCTGATCCCCCTTTTCCCTCTTCCTCCTTCTTAACTGCCCTCCTCTCTCCCCACCCCCATCCCTCAGAGGAAGGAGTGGGCCTCCTCCCCCATGTCCAACCAGCCCATCCCCCAGGGACCACACTCTAGTAATTATCTCCCCACGGCTGGCTCCCTGCCCTGGGCCTGCAGATACATTCTGGATTTTCCCATCTGAACAAACCCTCCCCTCCACCCTCTCGTCCTGCCTCCTGCTCATGACCCTCTCACAGCCAAGTGGCTTGGACCATGTGGCTCTGCTCCTGTCTCCTGGCCTGGCCTGCCTCCCACTCCCTGCTGTCACTGCGAAAACCAGTGATGTCTGGGTGACTGAAGGTCATCTCCTCCCCTCCAGCCTTGGGCCTTGACAACCCCCACCTGGTGTTTGCCTTGCGTCTCCTCGACTCCTCGTCTCCTCCTCGTCTCCTCCTCGCAGGGGTTCTTTCCTGGTCTCCTCTCCCCTGGGCTCCCCTGCCCTTCTGTTGGTTTTTCCTCAGGCTTTCTAAGACACTTTTCTATCCTCATGGCCTCAGTTCTCTCTCTCTCTGGAGGAAGAGTGGGCATTTGAGGTCGTGGAAGAGGCCAGAGATGACCCTTTGTTCCATTGGGAGAAATGAGGGCCAAAGAGGAGGCCAGAAGTTGTGGCTTCAGTTGGAGCTCCCAATGTCCCTTCTGTCCCTCCTCCCTCTCTGCCTCCATTCTTCTTAACTTTTGTTTTGTTTTGTTTTGTTATACTGGGGATTGCACCCAGGGCCTCGTGCATGTTAGGCAAGTGCTCTACACTGAGCTACACCCTCAGGCTTCTTCTTGGTTTTTATTTTCCTAACATCTTCAGTGCTTACTCCCTGCTAAGAGCTTTGCTGTCTTGGAGGATACAGCAAGGAAGAGGTGGGTGAGATTGAAGCATAGCCAAAAAGATGGACACAGTAAGGGCTAAGCAGCAGACACAGGCGAGGCCAGACCACGCCAGGCCCTGTAGGGCATGGGCAGTACTTGGGGTTTCATTTTGACTGAGACATGAGACCGGTGGGGGGTTGGTTAAGCAAGCAAGTGACTGGATCTGATTTGCATTTTTAAAAGAAAAATCACTGTAACCTCTGCATTGACAATAGAGTATGGCAGAGCTGGGTGGGGAAGGCAGGCCTGATGATGGAAGCTCCTTCCATACTCTTGATAACTCTGGAAGAGCGAGGATGGCAGCTTGGACCAGGGTGGTGGAGGAGGATGCCGTGAGGAGTGGGTGGATTTGGATATATTTTGAGGGTAGAGCAGCTGGACTTGCTGATGGATTAGATATAGGACATGAGAAAAAGGAAGCTTCAAGGGTAATTCCTAGGTTTGGGGCTGGAGCAACTGGGTGCACAGTGAGGCCGTTTGCTGGGGAGCACTGGTTGGGGAGGCTTGGAGGAAAACCAAGAGCTCTACTTTGGCTGTGGTAAGTTCGAGATCCCATTCGATGTCTAACTGGAGTTGTTGTCAGAGCTCAGTGGAATGAATAGGGCAAGAGATAGAATCATGGAAGGTAACAGTTTTCACTGTGGGGCTTTTGAACTTGCTCTTCCCTCTGTCCCAGACTCTGCCTTCCAAATTTCACATAGCTGGCTGCTTTGGCTTCATTGAGGTTGCAGCTCACACATCGTCTGAATCTAAAGCCACCTGCCATGTGCTAGCCTGGTCATGCTCTACTCAGCACCCGTGTTTGTTTTTTTCCTTCCCACCACTCATCGCTAGTCCAAGTCATCTCATTCACTTATTCATTTACATGCTTCTCCACGACTTTAGACTGTAAGCTCCATGAAGACTGGAGTTGTTTTTGTTTGCTGTTCTATCCCCCAAACCTAGAACCTGTCACATAGTAAATGCTCACTGAATCTTTGTAAGCTGAATGACTAACCACTTTACAGTTTATCAGCTCCCAGTATCCTGACAACAATGTCATGAGAGTGGTCGTTTTTAACCTTGGTTTTCAGAAAAGGAGACAGGCTTAGAGAGTTAGTGGAAAATCCAAGGCCACATGGCTAAGGAAGAGTGTAACTGGGACTCAATCCCAAGTCTATTTGGTTCCAAAGCCTCTGCTGTTATCTAAAGAAGGATTGTGTTGGAGACCACCCCTGCCACATCCTTGCTAAGACCTTGGAAAAGTTCTTAAGCAATTTCCTTGCTTGAAACTGGGGAATGTTCGAGGATTCCACATGGGAACACACGCTAAAGAGCTTTATCCATGCTATTAGTGCATATATTTATGGGAGAGAGTCGTAACCTGTGTGGGCCTTGGTCTTCTTAACCGAATGATGGGCAGGGGTTGGGGGATGTGTAATGGGACAAGATGATTTCTAAATGTCTTTCTACAATATCTTTCCAGCTCTGCCATTCCAAAAATCCTTGATCTCCAATGTTGGTAGAAATAAATTGAGTTTAAATGTTCCAAATTGCAAGCATTGTGAACCTAGGGGCCTCTAACTTTGGTCATCAAAGTTCCAGCTCTGTGGATGTGGGAGGCCTCTTTGAAGCTTGAGGGAAGTAAATTGAGGACAAATCAAAGGAAGTCCTTCTTCACCCCAACTTAATGAGCTTATGGCTTTCATTACACACAGGAGTGGTCCAGGCAGGAAACAGGAACGGCTTTGGATGGAATGATAAATGCCAGAGACACGGATGGCTCTGAGCAGGAGCTGGCAATGTTGACCTCTAAGGTCAATGGGAGGGAAGTGGCCCCTTAGGACCCAATCAGAGACTAGCCCTAGGCTTCCAGAGCCACAGTTGTGGGTGGTGAGAATTGGGGGTGGGGAGGTCACCAAAACCATCTACCTGTGTCCCCTCCCCCCAGCTCCATTTGTTTAGTCCCTGGCTGAGGGAGAGAGGGGGCTTGGATAGAGCAGTAGCAGCAACTGCAAGAGAGAGACACATGATAGATCCCAGCTCCCAACCTCCACCCACCTCTCAGGGAGGCTCAGGCTGGTGGTGCCAATACTCACCAGCTGCTGTGGGGAACACCTGGCACATGATCTCCCTTTCCTTCTGCCTCACCCCCACCCACACCTGGGGACAGCAACGGCGTCCCTTCCACACAGCACAGGGCAACAGTAGATTGGCATTTGGGGGAGGTAGTGGGGTTTAGCCTGGGTGCCCTCCTTTTGACCCAGCCAAAGCCCTTCTGTTTCTACAATTCCTGTCCTCCTTCTTCCAGAAGCTCGTTCTGCAGGGTCTTGCTCTCAGCTGGCTGTCAACTGAGGTGTTAGCTGTCAACTAAGGTGTTAACTGATATCTAAGGTGTTAGCTGACAACTAAGGTGTTAGTTGATAAGGCTTAACACCCCCCAAGGGGTATGTGCATTTTAATAGGGGATTGTTGAAAAGGAATGGCCTTCAAGACTCCAATGATATATGCTATATTGGTGGAATTTCAGGCCATGGTGTTGATTATGGGTGGAGGTGTGGGTAGTCCCCTCTAAATCATACCACTTAGGTCATCACTTATTCATAAACACACACGTGCGCGCATGCGCACACACACACACACACACATGCAGGCACACACATCTATCACTTTTGCAAAACGGTTCTGAATTGTGTGTATAGAAGTATACATTTTTATGACGTGTAATGATAACAACAAACACTTACTCTGGTGACAGGCAAGTGTTCTGAGCACTTTACATGTATTAACTCATTTCATCTTCCCCACAGCCTTATGAAGTAGGTACTATTATGATTCCCATTTTATAACTGAGGAATCCGTGGTTGGGGAGGTGAGATAACCTGCGGCCAGGCCACACAGCTAGTCTGTGCTGGTGCTGAGCTGTGCACTAAGGCAGCCTGGCTCCAGGGCCTTGTTCCTATATCATGTGCTTCTCGCCCTGCTGCATGCTCTGTGGGATCTGCAGTGTGGTGTGGGCCTGTCCTGGGGTGTGAAGGGAGCAGGAGCAAACTCCAGGCCTGGGGGTGGGGCACAGAGGGGTGGCACATTTTGAGACAGATGTGCATGTGGGTGGGACTGTGCGTTCCCACAGGGATGTGAGGGGCCTGTGGGCAGATGGAGGTGCAGACAGCTAACGTAGGGGCTGAGGCCATCAGGAGGGGTTGTGTGTGTGTACAGATCCTGAGCCCACCAGTCACAGGCCACAGTCCTACTGTTTGGGTTGCTTTGGGACTTGTCTCGCTGTCCTATGGAGTTGCCTCTATCAGGAGGCTGAGGTCTGTCAGAGTCTACTCCTGAACTATAGGACTCTGCCTCTGGCTACCAGAGGAGAAGATAAACCCAACACCCAGTGGGGAGGACAGGGGAGAAATGGGATGAAGTGAGGAAAAAGGGGCATGTGTGTGGGACAATGGCATGACAGGGTACATCTCTCTCTCTCTCTTTTTTTGGGGGTACCAGGGATTAAACCCAGGGGTGATTTGCCACTGAGCCACATCCCCAGGTCTTTTTTATTTTTTATTTAGAGACAGGGTTTCCCCACATTGCTGAGGCTGGCTTTGAACTCGAGAACCTCCTGCCTCAGCCTCCCAATCCACTGGGATTACAGGCATGCACCACCACACCCAGCGAGATGGTGCATCTTAATTGGTGGGATTTTTGCCAAGTAGGAGCAAAGGTTGGAAGTGTGTTTGTGTGTGTTCACGTGCACTTGTGTGCATGTGTTCTTCCTCCTTAGGGGAGGAGAACCTGGGAAACGAGATTTGCCAAGACATTTCAAGGCCTGTAGGTGTTTTTCTATGTGTGCTTGGAACCACCAACTTATTTTACAGGTGGGTGAGACATGATGGAATGTAACTTGTCATAATAGTGACTCAGTTCGTAATGTGCAGAAGGGGGTGGGGGCAGGTCGGATGCAGGGGAAGCCAGAGCGCAGGCTTCAGGACCTTGGCTTGAGATCGGAGGGTAGCCTGGACTGGGGTGTCGCTGTATGGAAGGACAAAAGGAAGGGCCTGGAATCTAGAGGCACCCTTGGTTTAAATTGCAGGAGCCACAGAAGCAGGAGGAGCCTGTGGCCCGAGTTGCTGGCTCTGGGCCTGAGTGGCTAGTGGGAACAACAAACTGTGTGGGTTGCTTGTGGGGTTGGGAGCCTGGAGGTCAGAAGAAAGGTCTGGACTAGAGACTGAAATCTTTAATTTTTCCACATGACTTTTTACCTATTTTTCTTATTACAAAAGCAATTTGAACCAGAAGAAGAAAAAAAAATCATGCTTATTAAAGAATATAGAGACATACGAAACAATGGCAGCAATAATTTACATATCACTGACAGAGATAACTAGTATTGATATTGGGGTGTATTTCATAATTCTGGTCTTTTTTTCCCTGTATGCATTTATTATTTTGGTTTTACAAACTGGTCTTTAAGGTACATTGTAACCATTTTCTGACATGAAATGTTACCCGCAAGTTTGTTTTGTATTCAACACCATATGTAAACTAGAATTTATTTATTTACTCAGTTCCCTATGGTTTAAATTCCCTTATTACAATTATTGTCATAATGAATATCTTTATGAGTGATGAGAAAGAGATTTGGAAGTTGTCCATCTGTCCCTCTTAGTGCCCACTCCTCTCAAGGGGTCCCTCCTTGTTTGGGGTATTGGAAATTCCACCAGGGAAAAGGTCTTGGGTAAGCCCTTGCTCTCTCTGGGGCCTCCGTCCCCCTCTATGTGTGGTGGAGGCCATGGGACCCAGTGAGTTGTCATCTCCTACCTCCCTATTTCCCTTCTCTCATTCCTTCCTTCTGCTCACCGCTCCTACACCTCCTCTGGTCCCCTTCTCCTTGGCCTCCCTGGTGGGTGTCACAGCCTGCAAGCCATGGGGGACATTTCCCAACTGGCCCCTCTATCCCATATTCGCCCTGCCCGGCAGGGTTGAGAAACCCCAGCAGAGACCTAGCACAGATACCAGGGCCCTGGGGCACTTCTGGCTCCCCAGTGGCTAGGGTGGCCCTGGACTTTCCCGGCACTTGTTCTTGGTCAACTGGGCAAGCAAGCAAGATGCTCATCAAGGGGAAACAGGTTCTGGAAAAGGGAAGAGAAAGTTGAGGATTTCTGAGGTTCACCCTGAAGGGTTATCTTTCCCAAGAGGAGGTGGTATCCTGCAGGGTAAGAGCCACTGGGCTAGACATTCTGGCTCCAAGTTCCTGACCAGGATCTCTGGACTGCCTCCAGTGGTTTAAGGATTCATTTTTTTTTTTTTTTTAAACCAAGGTGAGTGCGTTTCCAGACACGGCTTCTTTGCTTAAGATGATCAAGGCTCATTACTTCAGCAAAAGATGAAGCAGGCTTGTTCATAGGGCCTCTGGAGCTCCCCTTGCCTCCAGGAGAGACCTAGTCCCGATCCCCAGCCAAGTGCACATACTGGGAATTGATTGCAGTGATGTTGTACCCCTGGGGCATAACGCTGGAGTCACATAGGGACGTGCTCTCCAGGCATTGCTTTCAGAAATCACCATCCAAATAGCCACCTCTCAGCACTTTCTGTCCCTTTCAAAGTATCTGGGATGAGCAAAAGTCTCTCAGCCCCCAGGCCAGGCTTGGGGCTTCTGCAGGAGAAGGAGCCAGAGCTTGAGCATCTGCTGCCTGCAGCCCCTGAACGCGCCTAAGGACTCGTGTGTGTGTGTGTGTGTGTGTGTGTGTGTGTGTGTGTAGCAATGCAGAGCTGTATTGGAGAGGATTAGATAATTGACCTCATAATTGACCTAATTAGCGAGTGGCTGTGTGGAGAGCCCTTGGGGATGCGAGGCCTGCAGGTGGCACAAAGGCCAGGCAGAAACGCATAGAGGCTGTGAGAGCCGAAGGCTGGGAGTTTGCCAGAAAGGGGGAGCAGGGAGAGCATGGTGGGGAGGAGAGCAGGATGTGGGGGCACTGAGCAGACAGGGACAGGGATGATGGGGATCACTGAATGGACAGAGAAGGGGCAGAAGAGACCTTAAAAGCAGAGGAATATTGACTGGGAGTCTTTGAGGGGAAGGCTTAAGATCTGGGGACACCAAGGGAAGAGAAACAGAAA
This sequence comes from Marmota marmota marmota, assembly GCF_001458135.2. NCBI lineage: Eukaryota > Metazoa > Chordata > Mammalia > Rodentia > Sciuridae > Marmota > Marmota marmota. The sequence continues at coordinate 3,627,595 of NW_026000294.1, read as the reverse complement.
CTGGGGGGACTGGTGAGGGGAGGGTACAAGACCTGGGGACACTGAGGGGGAGGGTCCTGGAAGATACTGAGGGCAGAGAGATAGAGATTAGAGAGTCTGGAAAAGAAAAGAGAGTCGTTGAGGAAATGGGCCAGTAACTTAGGGGAGCTTGGGAGGGGAGTGGCAGAGTCACAGAAGGACCTAAAGAATGTGGCCCCAGTGTCCATATCTGGCCACCGAGTTTGTGTACCACACCCGCACGTGTGAATATACACGTTCACGTGTGTGCATGTGCACCGTCATGCATGCATGTGTATGGTTAGTCTCAACCCATTTCTGGTTGCGAGGGGCCCAATGGCATTTTGATGGGAGGAGAGGCGGGTAGGAGCTGGGATACATCAGCAATTCCATCCAGCAGAGATCCTCATGGAGTTACATTTTAGTGTAGGGAGACAGATGATAAATAAATCATGCACTGTGTTTGGAACATGAGAAATGCTATGGAAAGAGAAAGGATCAGGGAAAGGAGAAGAGGGGGTGCTAATCTATGGTAGGAAGTGATCTGCAATTTTAAATAGAGTGGGCCTGGTGAGGCCTGCTGAGAAGGTGATAGGAGACATGAGAAAAGATAGAAGGGAAGAAAGGGAGTGATTCAGGTATCTAGCAGAGATCAGGGAGAGTCCTAAAGGCAGCAGATGTAGCATGTGCAAAGTCCCTGAGGCAGCAGAGTGCCTGGTATGCTGGAGGAACAGCAAAGCAGCCTGCATGGATGGAAGGAGTGGGCAAAGGGAGAGAGTAGGACAGGGGGTTCAGAGAAGTAGTGGTGGAGGGTGGAATGGGGTGGAGGGTATGTCCTATAGTGCCAGGGTAAGTGCCATGGAAAGGACAGTGTCTTTTATTGTAAGTGAGATGGGAGCCACTGCAGGATCTGACTTTGTTTTAATGCCCCCCCTTCCACTGACTATCATGTGAATAGGCTTTGGTGGGGTCAGGAGGAAGCCAGGGAATGGTAACGAGGCTTGGTAATATTTTGATGAGACAGGCAGGGGGCTGAGCCAGGGTGGGACTGGAGAAGTGGTTAGCAGGACCCATCGTTGCCACTGTCTCATGCTGGCCTGGCTCTGGCTGAAGTTCATCCAGGTGGAGTGAAGAGCCCTGACTAAGCAGGGCATGTGAATCCACTTTTGGAGTTCACCCATCAGGAATCTGGCATATTTGGTTGAGAGATATACCCCGTGACGCTCTGTTAGAAGCTGCATGTGTGTAGAGAGTATAGTCTTTGTCATTTGATGAGCAAATAATTTACAAGAGCAATGGCAACCCCAGTCCCTGACGTTGGGGTGTGGGCAGTGTGGTCGAGGAGAGCAAACACATACAGAGACACACCAGCTCTAAGGAACAGCCTGTCTCCAACCTCAGTGTCTGTGGAAATTGAGAGGAGTGGAGGCAAAGGGCTTATGCAGATGGGCTCAGAAGGACACAGGAAGACTTTCCAGAGGAAGTGCTTTGGGAGGCGCCCATTCAGATCCAAATGCCTATCACAGAAGTCCATGTGCAGCTGGGCATGGTGGGGAATGCCTGTAATCCCAGGGGCTCCGGAGGCTGAGGCAGGAGGATTCAAGTTTGAGGCCAGCCTCAGCAACTTAGCGAGGCCCTAAGCAACTTAGCGAGACCCTGTGTCAAAAAAAAAAAAAAAAAAAAAAAAAGAAGCGCCTGTGCACATGCTGACACTCATGTCACTCCCATTGTCACGGACACATGCAGAGCTTTTATTCACCATTCATCATTGAGCCGCAGCCTCCCCTTCCACCAGGCGCAATCTTGCCATCCCACCCAACCAAGCCACCTCCTCAGACAGGCTGTTTGTTTCCACACTTCATCCCTGTGCTTTGGCACACATTCCTCTGCCTGCAATGATCTTATTCTCTGACCTCCTTTGACAACAGTTGGTGGCCTCCCTGCTGTGGAACTGAGCACACCGAAATGTCATTCCTTCCTCATCTATCCATTCCTCTTTCTGCCTACACTCGAGCTCTTGGGGCTTCGTGTATCTTGCTTGCCACCGGCCCCCAGGTCAGAGCCTGGCAGGCACTAAGCGCTCAGCAAACTGTTGAATGCAAGCAGACCTGGAAAGAGTGGAGGGTCCAAGGGTTAAGGGGGCAGAGAAACCCAAGGCGAGGCAACTGGAGCAGCCTGTACCCCCTGCCCAATGCATCCCTAGGAGCTGTCTGGAACCCCCATTACAGTTCCATGAGGTCTGGGGCGGGGCTCCCTCTTTCCCAGGGCCTAGGGAAACGTCTCTGGTTTGTGGGTGGTGGTGGCTGGAGGGACGGGGACAGGGAGAAGGATCAGATTAATCTGGGGATTAATTGAGGGACTTGGCGGCTTGGCAGCACGTGCTTGGGGCAGCGACTCTAATGGCTTAATCAGATTATAGGCCTCTGCACATGGTGTGTTCCAGCAGTGCCCAGCTTGCCCTCGAGAGCAACTCAATTCCAGGGCTATGAGGGATGGAGCCCATACCCTGTGCTCAGGACCCACTATGAAGCCCAGCATCTTGAGCCTTCATCATCAAGACCCCTGTCTATCCAATCTCTCGAGATCCAGGTCCTGATTTGGGGAGCATTGGGTTGGCAGTTAAGACCAAAATGGGTTCAAAGCTAAACTCTACCACTTTCCAAGCTGTGTGTCCTCAGGAAAGCTACCTAACCTCGCTGAGCTAAGTTTTCTCATTTGTAAAAGGGGCCAAAACCATTGCTGAAAGCCTTGATGTGAGGCACAAATAAAATGCACTAACTGAAAAGTGCTTGCTTCACAAGTGATCCGTGTTGCTGATGCAGTCACTCGACACTTTCTTCCTTCTGAGACCAGAGGGGAAGAATTCGAAAGGAAAAAGAAAAAGAACAGTGGCAACAATAACCAGCCGTCATCCCAACAACCAACCAACCTGTATGTATATGGCACTTCAAAGTCAAGGAAACAGCCAGGTACCATGGTGCATGCCTATAATCCCAGCAACTTGGGAGGCTGAGGCAGGAGAATCGCAAGTTTGAGGCCAGCCTCAACAATTTAGCAAGACCCTATTTCAAGAAATAAAAAGGAGTGGAGGTCTAGTTCAGGGTAGAAGGGCCCTGGGCTCAATCCCCAGTACCACACACACACACACACACACACACTCACAGAGTCAAGGAGATACTTTTTCCCCCATGAACTTATTTCATACCGGGGCAGCGGCAGGAGGTAGGCAGATGGGGGACGAACAGCCACCATTTGAATACAAGCAAGCAAAGTCCACTAGAGAAATGATTTTCCTTAGCCAGTGATCCAAACTGTCCCCATAAAAAGAATCTCACCCACACAGATACTGGTAGGATGGCTAGGTACCAGTAAGTTGGGGGCGTCTAGACTGAACTCTCAGACCTCCAGACAGCTGAGGCGGGGAGCACCCAGCCTGGCCATCTCTCCTTCCCACTAGTGGCCATGCAGACAAAGCTGGGCTGAGTCCTGGGGTTCAGGAAAAGTGAGACCCTTAGGACCCGGCAGGGGTGAGGCCTGTGGTTCTGAAGCTTGGGGGAACCTCAGCCTCCGGAGCTGGGGATAGACAGGGCTGCAGACAGGACTCGGGCCATCCTTGGAGCCAGTTTGGGTAGGCAGAGTGGCCCAGGGAGCAGCCGTGCACACCAGGGCCCGGGCGGAGGTGCAGCGACGGGAGCAGCCTGGCTTCCGGCCTCCCCTCCTCTAGCCCCCAGTAGTTTATTAGGAGTAATTTGTTAAGCTGTTCCAACTTGTCAGCAGCCACTTCAATGACTCTGCCTCCTGCTTGCTTTTTGGGGGGTCCAAAAATGTCAGAAGCTGAGAGGTGAGTTGGAGAGGGGAGGCTGTGGGGGAAGGAGGTGCCTGGGCCTCTTTCCACCTTGAAGCCTTACCTCCACACGGTGCCATGTCTGAAGGGAAGGGAGGCGGGATCACACAGCCCCTGCCCTCACAGCCCGTCCCCTGCAGTTTTGCTCCAGGCTTAAGGAAAAGAGAGGGTTCCAGAGAAGAATTGGTGGCTGGGTTGGGTGCAGGCAGTTGGGGTGACCACTGATGGATAGGGATAGGGATTGGGCCTGGAAAGGGGGTGGGCATGGCTGAGGGACCCTGGCTTGTGGAGGACCTGGGTTTTCTGCTTTTCTTTGGCATCCAAATGCAGGAGGAACTAGATAGGAACAGATATGCACTAGGGGAGGGGGGCCCACTTTTGTTGTCATTAGTTAATTTCATACCTGTTAGCATTTTATAAGGGGGAAACGAAGGTTCAGAGAGGTAAAGCAACTTGCTCAAAGTCACACAGCTGTAAAGTGGAATGGGTGAATTTGAACACAGATGTGGCCAACTCCATGGCCTTCAGAGTACCCTGGGAGAGTTTGAATGAAGAAGAAACAGGAAGGTCCATCAGCCAAGCAGGTAAGAGAGAGTCATTTGCCAGCTCTTCAGGCCTCTGCAGCTCTCCTTACCTGGGTCCTGGTTTCCTGCCCCTACAAGAAGCGGGACCTAGGACTGCTCTGGTGGGACAGGATTTCTTGGATCTGTGTTCGCCTCCTTGCCATGGACGTGTTGGCCAGCCAAGGCTAGGGCCAGGCGGCAAGCCTGGCGGAGCAGAAGCCACCCTGAGGTGAGGGAGGCATGGGGGGGATGGTTCCTGAGAGAGCCAGGCCCATGGTACCCGACCAGGTGCGGCTTTGAGCAAGACTTGGCAAGAGGAGACAGGTCTGAGGCGAGCTTTGGCTCTTAATCACGGCTCTTTCCCTCCTGCACACCCTGCCACCCTCCCAGGAGCTGGGCGCCATGGGGGGCTGGGAATGGGAAGAGGCTGCCTGCCACATCCCCTCCTGGCCCTGGCCCTGCCCCATGGACTCTGGGGAAAGCTCATTAGCTCGAGGGGCGCCCTGGCCCTCCCCTCACAGCTTGTCACACAATTAGCCACCCTCTCTGTACAACTTGCTGTGTAATTATTGGGTCTTGGCGGGCTCAGGGCCATGTAATTAGCCTGCCCCAGCCTCCAACCAGCTCTCAGGGTCATTAGTGGGCCCACTGGGGGTGGGCGGGCAGGCAAAGCATCTGCATGACAATGCACACTTTGTAGCGCCTCTGCCTGCACCCAGGGCAGAGGGGCAGCTGGTGCCATTGTGTGGCCCAGTTCCTGGGCACATCTGCCCCCTGCCCTGACCCCCTGCTCAGATACACCTCCACCCTGGTCAGTCAGAGGTTACAAGCCCTTTCCCATCTTCTTTCAACCACAACCCTGGAGGTAGGTACTCAGCTTATCCCCACTTCACAGATGAGACAAACTGAGGCTTCAAGAAGCCAGAACTCCCCTGGGATCACTTAGCTCAGAGGCAACAGAGGAGTCCGGACTCAAATGCAGATTTGCCTCACTTGTTCACTTTCTCCCCATGGCAAGCCATGAAGAGACAGACACCCGAGGGTAAGGCCTCCATGTTGAGCCTGAGGTTGTCCTGAGGACCTTTGCTCCCTCCCAGGGCCCTCTTTGCTGGCCCTGAAGCCCTCTGCCAGCCTGCTCTTAGGCCACCAAACAGCCTCCTTCTCAGCTGCTCCATTCAAGAGTTCTAAGAAGCCAGCAAGATGGGCGACTTCCCTAAGCTTTTGGACTTCAAGGGAAGGGCTTCCAAGACCCCCTTGACACCTCTGACAGCCTGGAAATGTGCCTTGTATCTAGCCAGTTACATCCTTGGAGGATTAACAGAGAGCATTCCTACCTTCACAGGACACCAAAACACTGTCCCTGCTCTGCCCTGCAGAATCCACCTCCCAACCTGCTTCACTTCTGTCTCAAAGGGTTGTTTACTTCTCCCACCCTAAACTGCTGCTAAACTTCTGCCTGGGAACCTGGGCAGGGCTGGGTCCCCTGATCGTCTGTGTGGTTGGCAGAGGTGGGAAGGGATGTGGCAAGGGATCCTGGATTCTTAAGCTGGGTGTCAAAGTGCCATGGAACCTGGGCCTGGACGACAGCTCCTGACTGGCCATTTGGAGTTGGGTGATCTTGTTCAGGTCCCCTAATGTCTCTGAGATTCCCAGGAGACGATGAAATGATCGGATTCTAGCAAGTGCTTGGTTCTGCGAGTGCAGGTCAGGAAGCAAGAAAGTTCCAGTTCTCAGCAACTCCTGGCCTCTGAAGCCAATCCCATCTTCCATTTCTCCAGGACTCCAAACAAAGTCCCCACAGAGCTCCACTGTTCGGCACCTTGCCCTTCCCTGCTCCCTGCCCCTGGCGACCCCCAGCCACCATCCAGCTCCCCCTGAACCCTCTCCCCATTTTGAAGGCTGCATTATCCGGGCTGCAGGGAAATTAGTTGTTCCCTTGAAACCCTCTGCCCCGCCCTCCCTGCCCCCCCTTCCCAGGGCTGGTGACAAGTATGTGGGACTTAATTGGCTGGCATGAAAGGCAGCACTGACATTAATTGGCTACATTTGGCAGGCAGGCCCCCAGCCTCTCCCTCCTCTCTCCAAACCCCTACTGCTTCCCAAGAACCTTATCAATCCCACCACAGGGACCAAGAGCTTCGAGGCCCCTGCCAATTAGGCACTTTTTCTCCTTTTCTTCCCCTGATGGGGTTTCGTTAGAATTTATGACACTCTATAGGGCTGGGGGTGAGGGGGGTGGGAAGCGGGAGATGGGAAGGCTGGGGGAGGCCCATTCCTATGGAGAACAGGCTGGGGGAGGGGAGGGGGTTCGGATGTGAAAAGGACACTTGGGATTAGGCCCCAAAGCTGTAGGGGAGGGGGTCCACTGCAGTGCAGGATGTGGGGCGGTGGGGGAAGGGGTAGGAGGCCTTTGGCCAGGCCAAGAAGACTGATTTAATAGGCACTGCGTGCACACTGGAGGAAGGTTTGTAAAAGTTTCAGGCAATCCGGTCACATGGCTCAAGGCCAGCGCTGGGAGCCTCAAGACCTGGGTTTACTTCCCAACTTCTACCTGTGTGCCCTTGGGTCAGTCACTGGCCCTTTCTGGAACATGAAGAGATGGGGCAAGGTCCATGACTTTCATCCCAAGCCCGTGTCCATGAAGAACCCCAGCACTTCAAAAAGCCAGGACTGAGTCTGAGCCTTGGTGTCAATGGCAGTAACAGGGTGGCCTTGACCCATCTCAAACTGGCCAGAAACTTTGATTGGCAAGCCAGGATGTCTGTACACTCAAACTAGGGAGGCAAATGAACTGTTAGCCCATGAATTCTGCATGTTCCGGAGAGGAATCTCTCAAAAGCTCAAAGCTGGTTTACAATAAAGTTTCCTAGTGGTGCTAAGAGGCAGGGACCAGGGACCATTTCTTGCAAGCCCCTGAAAGCACCCTTGCAGCCTGTGTAACTGGGCAATACGAAACAGTGGATTCAAGGCTCCCGCATACATCTGGATACACATGTGCTGTTTTGTGAAAGGAAGGCCCTGGGCCTTTCAGATCTATGCTGGCATTGGGTGTTGGTGAGACAGTTGGGCAATATCTGTATAGGCCTGGACATTTCACTGCACTAACATTTACTTAGGTCTCTTCTTTCTTGGTCTGTAAAAGTATTTCTGTTTCCATTTTTGTTTGCCCCTCTTTCAGGCCACACCAGAATTTCCCATTCTTAGAATCCTGGGCTCACCTCTCCTCAAGTCCTGTCCCCCAATCTTTCCCCTGGCTTCTCTCAACTCTGCATTCCACAAGGCCCAGGTCCAGGTCGGCAGGCATAGCTCTCCCTCCTGGTGAGAACCAGCCCTCTGCAAACACCTTGCTCCTTCCTAGGGCAACCAGCACCTTGTCCTCCCCAGCCAGGTCCTTCTTGTGTTCTCAAGAAGCCACTGGAGTCCTTTGCCCTCAGTCCTCTGAGAGGCCTCTGGTCACTAGGGATGGGATAGACATTCCTCTTCTAGCAGGAAACATCTGAGGCCCACCACTGTCTGGAGAAGCAATGCCCGCCCTGCCCCCCCATTGCTGCTGTGTTTCATAAGGGATGTCTCTCACCTACGAGGAAGGCTGCAGAGAGCTCCTGCGTCCCCCAAGATATGCAGTGTATCATAGGGCTTTCTCCTTCATTCACAAAGCAATCTGAGTTGACTCTGATGGTCTCATTGACCCCCGCATGACTTGGCAGGACTGGGCAGAGGTGGGTGGCACCAAGGAATCTTGTCAGGCTCTTGTCAAACACAGTTTCTACACACCTCAGCTGTCACCTGTGTCCCCTTGCTTCCTTGAACAGTTTCCCAGGGCCCGAGGCATCTCTTTTAATGCTGCAATGGTGCTCTCGCACAACTCTACTCTACTAGTGTGCAGTCATGACGACTGCAGCTTTTAAGGGAGTGCAACTTGATTCTAAGCACTGTATTGATGAGATTAACCAATTTAGTTCTCAGAATGAACCCATAAGGCAGGGACTCTTATAATTTGCCTCTTACAGATAAAGAAACCAAAGTCTTAGAATGGAAAGTCATTCCCCCAGGTTATACAACTAAGAAGAAAGAGAGATGGGTGTGAAATGCAGGCAGCTGGGGACCCTCCTCCCTGGGAGGTGACAAGGGCTGCTGATTGAGCAGTGTGCTGATGGTGGGGGACACAGGTAGCATGAGCCCTTCCTTGGTTCCTGGATTCTGTGACATTGAAGTTGATGCCTCTCCATTGCATTGGCCTTTTATTTATTTATTTATTTTTGGCACTGAGGATTGAACCCAGGGGTACTTAACTACTGAGCCACATCCTCAGCCCATGTATTTATTTACTTATTTATGGGGCTGGGATTGAACTCGGGACACTCGACCACTGATCCACATCCCCAGCCCTATTTTGTATTTTATTTAGAGACAGGGTCTCACTGAGTTGCTTAGTGCCTCACTTTTGCTGAGGCTGCTTTGAACTCACGATTCTCCTGCCTCAGCCTCACTAGCCGCTGGGATTATAGGCATGTACCATGGCACCTGGCTCCTTTTTTAACATATTTTATTTGGGTGTCACTGAGTTCCTAAGTGCTAAGTTGCTGAGGCTGGCTTTGAACTCACATCCTCCTGCCTCAGACTTCCAAGCCACTAGGATTACAGGCATGCAACACTATGCCTAGTGCATTGGACCCTCTTTAGTGTCATGGGACATCTTGTAGCCCATCTAAGAACCACCAACCCCGTTGGGTGATGACATATTTCATCTGAGAACACAATCTCCTCTGCAGATTCTAGGACTGATGATGCAGGAACTGGCAGAAAGCATGCTTGGCCACAACCTCAGGCCCCAAAGCTCAGGGACAAAGACTCTAATGGCCACCAGGGTTGTTTTTTAAGAACTTTGGAAGCCTTAAGCTCTAAACAAGCAGCACAGCTCCTGCACCCAACTCCCCACTGGCCATATATAATTAAAATTAAAAACAATACTAACTAATAAACTACGTGTAAGGAAGTCCAACAAAGTTTTGATTTTTCCCAAGATACTACTTTGATGCTTGAAAAAATATATCACATTCTTTCAAAATGTTGCACCCTCTCTCTCATGTGTATACAAACTGCCAGTATTCTAGTGCCTTATATGGAGCTTGTCTGCCAGTCCTGGGATCAGCACAGATCAGAGGTCCTCACTTGTTGACAAAGTTCTATATTCTCACCTCCTCTCTGCTACTGCCTTGTTGCCAAACTTTGGCCTTCTGAGCCCTGTGCTCCCCTCTTCTGGTCTTCTTACCTAGTAACCTATTAACCTATTGCTATCAGCGAGAGTTGGTAATTAACCGCACATCAACCACTCCTCTAACTCTTGCTCCTTAAGTGTGGTTAAAGTGGTAGTATTGGCATCACCTGGGAGCTTATTAGAAATACAGAATCCCAGGCCCCATCCCAGCCCTATTCAATCAGAATCCACAGTTGAACAACTCCTCCAGGTGTTTGATGTATAGTTAAAGTTAATTTGTAGTTAAAACTTCTGTGTTTTCAGAAGCCATTCAGAGGATCTTGGTGGAATCTAGAGTTTGAGAAATATGTTTGCTCTGGATACACCAAGCAGGAAGCTCTCCCAGAAAAGCCCCAGTTCGGAGCTGGGGATATAGCTCAGTTGGTAGAATGCTTGCTTTGCATGTACAAGGCCCTGGGTTTGATCCCAGCACCAAAACAAATGAAAAGCCCCGGTTCCCACCCCTACCCCCGAGGAAGCTGGATACCAGGCTGACTGAAGGGACCCAGGGGGATCCTGGACTGAGTGCCCCAATGATTGGTTAGGCATTTGCAATAGTCTCTGGGAAATGGTGCAAGATGCTTGAGGATTTTAGTAAGCTGTCATTTATTGAGCACCTATATATGCTAGGAATGGCCAAATATGTTCACAGGCATCTCTTTGTCTAATGTATAAACCATCCTATGGGCTGAGTTAATCTCACCAACTATTTTAAAGGTGAGGAATCTGAGTCTTATAGAGGCCAAGTCTAATGTCTTTCCAGATTTGGGGAATGGGCACATGAGTGTTGAATCCAGAGATGCTTTAACACTGAGCTACACTCCCAGTCTTTTGTTGTTGTTGTTGTTGTTATTATTATTAGTAGTAGTAGTCGTATTTTGAGACAGGGTCTCACTAAGATGCCAGACTGGCCATGGACTTCTGATCCTCCTGCCCCAGCTGTCTGTCTAATGCCCTGTTTTCTTTACTCCCCCTGCCCCTACCTAGTACTGTTGATTAAACTCAGTGGCACTCTAATAGCCACATCCCCAGACCTTTTTATTTATTTATTTTTAAATTTTGAGGCATAATTACTCTTTTGCTCAGGCTGGCCTTGGAGTCGGGATCCTCCTCTTTCAGCCTCCTGAGTCACAGATACTACAGGCATTCACCACTATGCCCAGCTTCAATGGCTTTTTAAAGAACTACTGCTGCCCAGGCTGTAGTGCTCTGGAAATAATGAGAGATTACCACAAGCCAAGCACCATTCTCATTGCTTTACTAATATTAAGTCAATTAATTCTACAACAACCTCCTTTTTCAAAGGAGGATATGGAGGCACAGAGACATTAACCACCCAAGGTCTTAATACTGGTCAGTGGCAGAGTGATACTAGATGTCTTGCCTAAAAACAGGAGTTCAACCTGGTGCAGTGGCTCATGCCTTTAATCCAAGTGGCTCCAGAGGCTGGGGCAGGAGGATCGCAAGTTTAAGGCCAGCCTCAGCAACTTAGTGAGAACCTGTCTCTAAATAAAATTTTTAAAAGTGCTGGGGATGTGGCTCAGTGGTTAAGCACCCCTGGGTTCAATATCTGGTACCAAACAACAACAACAACAACAACAATAAAAAGTGGAGTTCATTTCCTGTCTCTTTAGAAGCCAAGCACAGATCAGGCATTGAAATCAAAAGGGGGAGTTTGCTGTTTAACTTGCACCCCTTCCTCCCAGGAAGCAGGAGCTGGGGCTGTGGGCCCCTCTCTTGTTCAGTCCTGCAATTCTCTTACCCCACTCTCTAATCTCCTGGGGGTCACTGATGGCCATCATATCCAGCTCAGGCTGGTCCTCTGTGCTTCTTGCCCAGCATAGAGTTGGCCAGCCTGGGCCACCCGCACATCCAGGAAGGCAAAACATGGGAATCATACATCTCCTGGAGGCCTCAAAGGATGCAGTTAGTGGGGTTCACCTGGACACCTCCTCTTGGATCTTGCTGTGCTTCCCTCTCTCTAGTGGTTAGGTTTCCTACTCCTTCTTCTATTAGAATCCTACCTGCCCAGAAGCAAGCAGAGTCCCAGTTTGGCACAGGTCCTTGACTGCTAGCTTCCTGTACTGACAGGTGGTAAGATGGGCTGCCGGACAGCTGGACAAGCCGACGGGTCAGCTGGCCTTCACCAGAGTGCCTCGGGCTGTGGCTGTCTTCCCAGAAGTAATGATATGCTTCCAGCTGACAGCTCTGCAGTGACTGACATTTTGTAAAGACTCTCCAGCAGGTTCTCTAGGTGAATCCTCACTACCATCCCATGAGGGAGGCATTCTTTTTTGGGGGGGTTGGTACTGAGGATTGAACTCAGGAGTACTCGACTACTGAACCACATCCCCAGCCCTATTTGCATTTTATTTAGAGACAGGGTCTCACTGACTTGCTTAGTGCCTCACTTTTGCTGAGGCTGGCTTTGAGCTCACAATCCTCCTGCCTCAGCCTCCCAAGCACCTGGGATTACAGGTGTGTGCCACCATGCCCAGTGAAGGAGGCATTCTTAACCTGAATTTTTTTTTCAGATTAGGAAACTGAAGAGGTTCATAGAGGCAAAGACACTGGAAAGAAGACACACAGACTTTTTTGAACTATGCTAATAGTGTGCTCTGTCAACGCTACCAAAACCCTAACTTCATATGAAGGCCAATTTCTTGGCAGATGAAATGGAGTGGCTGTTGCAGCTGAGAAATCTCCACACAAGATGGTAGTAGGCCAGGCATGCTTTTTACATACAGGGATGTACGTGGGCCTACTTGTGTGTCTCTTAGATATGGTTGCTATGGGAAGAAGGTGGGAAAGCTGCTGTGGTCACGTTTCCGGAGGTTAACCTCACCTTCCTGCTGGGCGATGGGCCCCTCCTTCCCCCTTAGCCCGACATTACAGCCACTGCTCTAAGGATAAGTGCTCTCTCAGGTACCACCCACCCCTTTCTCTTCTCCCAGATCTGGTCCTACCCGGTAATGGCCCTGGTTATTCTCTGTGGAAGCCTGTTCTATTTGAAACTAAACCACCAGGTTCTCTTCTCCAGAGCATCCTCAAGTCAGAACTGAAACCTGGAATCCCCTTTGAACAAGTCCTACCAGTGGATCCTCGGTTTTTGCCTGAGCCAAGCTGGCTCCTGGACCCATGTCCCATGACCCCTGTACCAGAGAAAGCCAGGCTAATGACTTGAAGCCTCTTGGGTTTTTTCCAACATCATCATCCTGCAGAACATCTGGCCTTTCCCAGTCTCACAGCATCATGCTCCCAAGGCCTTTCTCTCCACCCTGCGCCCTGCAAGCTTGGTGGATGACGTCAGCATTCTCATGGACTCTTCCTCACCCTGACTCTTATTCATCCCACAACTTCCATGACTTCCATGTTATTTCTGTGGAAGTTCCCCACTGGCTTGGACAGATCTTGAGCCTTGACATTACTTGTAGGTTTCAACACCATGATTTCCAACTCTTAATTCCCCCAGCCCTACACTTGAGATGATTGGCTCCCTCATTGCCCCTGAGCCTGGTCTTGGTCCCGGAACTTAGCACTGAGCTCTTAAGTAATCACATATTGAATGAATTAAAAACATGAATGGGTATCCCCACCCTCAAGCTCTGAAGCTCCTCCTTACCATCCCAGCCCCATTCCCCCAGCCCATAGCCCTCTGCCTGACTCCTTTACCTTCCTGTTTTATCTACTCTAAACCTCAGCATTGGTCATGACCTTCATGACTTGAAGCCATTCAAGCTTTGTGCACCTTCTGCTGGTTCTGCCTTCTGCTGTCCCTAGCCCTGGCCAGTTAGCTGCTAGCACTTAGAAGTATGCCAGTCTCAGCAGGAAGCCCCGACTGATGTTCCAAAATCCTTTGGAGTCATCTCAAGGAGACCGCCATTCCCATCTTCCACTTTTCCTACATTCCAGCCCCACGACAGCACCCTCCTAATGTCTGGCTTTCAATTGTGCTAAGATTAAAGCTGTTCATCTCAGAGTCTCTCTGTATGTTCTCTCTCCCTCCTCCTTCTATCTCTCCTCCCTCCCCTTTTCCCTCCTTCACCGTCTCTTCCTTTTGCCTCCTGGGAAGATGTGTCTATCCTCCTCTCCATACCTAACCTCTAACTCCATCAATTATATCCTTTCTTTTATATCTCCCCCTCTCCCCCTTGTATGAGTGCTATTTCCTCCTCAGCCTACAAGGATTTCCAGCTCTCCCCCATCCTTCAAAGGAACCCGCCCTTGACCCTGCCTCCTCTTGAAGCTCTTGCCTTCTCTCCCCTTCCCTACTCGGTCAAACTTGTTGGAAGGGTTGATTCCTCTCACTGGCTCGGATTCCTGGCCTCCCACTCTCTCTTGTTCTCTGCAATATGTCCTCTCCCTCTCTCCCCTGAAATTGCTCTTTTAAAGGTCACCAATGAGTCCCTTGTCACCAGATGGAGTGACCTTTTCCCATCTTTATATCTGGCCTTGCCAACTGTCCCTTCCTGCTTGCCATACTCTCTTCCCTTGGCCTGGGAGTCACTGAATGTTCTCTCACCTCTCTTCCTGCATCTCGTGGCCCCTTTACTCTTCTCTTTTACCATATAGGCACTCATTTTGTTCTGTCTTCTGGCTTTAGTTCTCTTTTATCTCTACGTTCTTTCCAGAACAGTGAAGTCCAGTCTGGCTCTCCGTCATTGTGATGATGCCCCACTCTCCATTGCTAGCTCTATCATTCTTGAGTTCCACCCTTGGGTCCCAATGTCCCTACTGGATGTGTCTATTTTATGTTAGACAGGATCTTCCAACTCAATGCATCAAGTGAAAAGAATCTAGTAATGTTATCCCCCAAACTGGCCCCCTCCCATATTACCCAGGTATTTTGTGTATCTGTGTTACTGGGGATTGAACCCAGGGCTTCAAGAATGCTAGGCAAGAGCTCTATCACTGAGCTACACCCCCAGCCCCCATATCATCCTGTTTAATAACTGGTACAACTGCTTAGCCCATCAGGCCCCAAAATTGGGGGTCATTACTGCCCCTCCTTCCCTTACCCCCATATCCCGTCCATCAGCAAGTCTCATGGAATCTACTTCCTCAATCTCGCCAATTTATCCTCTTCTCTCCAGCCCCATGTTTTTAAATTCATTGAGCCATTCATTCAACAAATAACTGTTGAAGTCTTTGTAACAGTCACTGTGCTAGACTCTGGAGTGACCGTGCTGAGTAAGAGGGTCAAGGTGTCTCCCTCATTGCACTTGCATCCTGAAGAGGGAAATAGGCAAGAAACAAACCAATATATAAGGAGCCACCGAGGGGGTAAAATAGATCACTGTGCTAGAGACTACTAGGAGAGATGTATTTTACATGGGATGTTCAGGGAAGGCCTTTATAGGGAGATGATATTTAAGCTAAGATCTGTAGGCCCACAAAGGGTCAGCAATGGGAAAGTCTGAGGAAAGTACTTTCCAGGCAAAAGAAACAATTGCTAAGATCCTGAAGCCAGAAAGAGCACTATGTAGTGTGGGAAAGACCAGGAAAGTGCCAGTGTGGTTACAGTGGGGAGAAGAGGGCCAGCGGCACAAGATAGGGTCAAAGAGGCAGGAAGAGACGACACCTCTCGGGAACAGCTTGCATTTGGTATTTTCCTGTTGTTACTGTGCCTGGTGCTGGGGACTGAGCCCAGGCCCTCATACTTGCTAGGCCTGGGCTCTTCCACTAGGCTACAAACCCAACACCTTGCATTGGATTCTAAGCACACTCAGAAACCACTGCTAGTCTTGAAGTTAAGGAGAGATGTGGTTATANTATTTAGACCTGTGAAGTTTGGCCTATTCTTGAACCATTGAAGTAAAGACATTGAAGCAGGTTGCCGGCTCAATGAGCCTGGAGATCAGAGAGGCTTGGGATGGACATGGATGTTGGGGAGTTGGAAAGGTGTCAGTGGCATTTGAGGTCATAGGAAAGGCTGAGCTCACCGAGTGCAGGTAGGAGAGGAGAAAGGTCAGGATTTTTTTTGTTTGTACTAAAGATTGAACCCAGAGGTGCTTAACCCCTGAACCACATTCCCAGCCCTTTTTAAATATTTTATGTAGAGACAGGGTCTCTCTGAGTTGCTCTGATGATCGCAAAGAGACTTGACTGTAGCAGGGAGAGAGGAAGCAGGCAGAGGGGTGAGGAGGCCTGCACTTGTCCCCAAGAAAAGATGGTCATGGTGGTGCAGGTGGAGGGTGTGGATGGATGAGATCTAATCGAGCTAGTACCAAACTTGTGGATCGGAATGAATGTGGAGACAGAGGGGAAGAAAAGAATCAAGGGGGACTCCTGAGGCTTTGGCTTGAGGAACTAGTAAATGGTGCCATTACTAAAACAGGAAGCCTTGGGGAAGAACAGGCTTTAGGGTGAATCAATACCACCTATTTAGACCTGTGAAGTTTGGCCTATTCTTGAACCATTGAAGTAAAGACATTGAAGCAGGTTGCCGGCTCAATGAGCCTGGAGATCAGAGAGGCTTGGGATGGACATGGATGTTGGGGAGTTGGAAAGGTGTCAGTGGCATTTGAGGTCATAGGAAAGGCTGAGCTCACCGAGTGCAGGTAGGAGAGGAGAAAGGTCAGGATTTTTTTTGTTTGTACTAAAGATTGAACCCAGAGGTGCTTAACCCCTGAACCACATTCCCAGCCCTTTTTAAATATTTTATGTAGAGACAGGGTCTCTCTGAGTTGCTCTGTACCTCACTATGTTGCTGAGGCTGGCTTTGAACTCACAATCCTCCTGCCTCAGCCTCCCAAGCTGCTGGGATTCCAGGTGTGCATCCCCACACCCAGCCAGGATGGGTTTTTAGGGAATTCTAGTATGTAGAGGTTGGATAGCAGAGTGAACTGAGGGGCCATGAGAGTAGGAGAAGGACCAGGAGAGTGTGTTTTCACAGAGCAGGAGAAGAGATTTCTCACGGAAGGAAGAAGTTGGTTAACACTAGGGAAGTCTGCTGAGAAGTCAAGTCAGATAGGAGCCATAGAGGGAACTAGCCTGTATAGCGCACCACGATGATACCAAGCACTGTGCTGAAGCAATTACTGTGGGTTAGCTCATTCAAGCCTCACACCAACCCTCGGAGGAGAGGGCTATTATTATCATCTCCACTTTACCCATTAAGAAATCAAGTCTCGGGGCTGGGGCTAGGGCTCAGTGGTAGAGTGTGTGTCTAGCACCTGCAAGGCTCTGGGTAAGATCCTCAGCACCACATAAAAATAAATAATAAAATAAAGGTATTGTATCCAACTACAACTAAACAATAATAATAGTTAAAAAAAAGAAAGAAATCAAGTATTATGGTGACACTATCAAGGCCACACAGTTCATTTGAGGAAGTCAGAATTCAATCAGAGGCAGGCTGGCTTGCTCCAGAAGCCATAATCTTAGCAACTCAGTTCTAATATCAGCTCTTACAACTGTCCACTGGAAGCCAGGCACTGTGCCTGTAATCCCAGCAGTTCAGGAGCTGAGGCAGGAGGATCGTGAGTTCAAAGCCAGCCTCAGCAACTTAGCGAGGCCCTAGGCAACTCAGTGAGACCCTGTCTCTAAATAAAATATAGAAAAGGGCTGGGGATGTGGCTCAGGGGTTAAGTGCCCCTGGGTTCAAGCCTTAATACCAGAAAAAAAGTGCCTGTTGGATTTGGCTACCTGGCCGTTGTTGGTGATTCTCTACAAGAGGGGTCTTAGTGAAGGGGTGACAGTAGAAGGGAGTGGCCAATGGATGAGTGGGCGGTGAGGAAGTGACAATGGAGGGGAGACGGCTCTTTTGAGATGTTTCCTGTGAAGGAGAGCATAGAAATGGGGCCATAGCTGGAAGGAGACATGGGTGGGTCAAAGAAAGCCTTGTCTTTTCTTCTTATATTGTCATTTATTTTTGCCGTGCTGGGAATGGAACCCAGGGCCTTGCAAATGCTCAGCAAGTATTCTACCAGTGAGCTACACCCCAGCCCTTCTTTTCTTTTCCTCCTTTTTGTTTCAGTTCTTCTCTTTTATCCCTTTCCTGTCCTTTTCTTTATTGATTTTTCCTGTCTTGTCCTGTCCTGTAAAGACGTTAAGATACTGAACTTTTTTTTTTTTTCTTAAAAGGGAATGAGTCAACAGAGAGAAAAAGGAGTTAGGTGAGAGAGCCTCAGGAAGGTGTAAAGGATGGGCTGTGGAGTACCTTCATCTGGAATCTGAGAAAGCCTCCATCTTCCATCTTAAGAGGAGGGAAGAAGGGACAGTGGGCTGATGGCAGTAGGACTGTAGGATTTGTGGGGATAAAAGGAAGTTCCTTTCAGATGGTATATGCTGTCCTACTAAGGTGAGGTATCAGTGGTGAGAGGTGGAGGCTAGGGAAGAAGAAGAGGATTAAGAGAACCAAGTCCCCATCAATTGCCCCCTGAATACTGCAGACCTTGACATTGCCAACCTACCACCTAAGCTTCCATGCTTCTGGATGCAGAGGGCTGACTTTCAACCCACGCGTCAGCCTCTATAGGTCAGCATCGACCTCTCTAATACTAGCCATGTGTATTGAGCACTTACTGCATGCCATGCTAAGATCTTTGCATGCAATTTCTCATCTAATCCTGCTAACAATTACAGAGGTAGGATTTTAAAGATAAGGATACTGAGGCTTGTAGAGGTTAGGTCATCTGCCCAGTGCAACACCATAAAGTGAGTGGCAGAGTTGAGATTCTAACATGGGCCTCTCTACTTTCAGAGCCTGCTCTTTGAAGCACTCTGCTGGATGCTGACCACTCACAGTGCTATCGACTTTGGCTGCACATAAGACTCATTTGAGGAACTTTATAAATTATTGATCTCCCCCAGAGATCCTGACTCAGTTGTTCTGGAGTAGAGTCTGGTCCTTGGGGATTTCTTCAGTGTTTCCCCAGAAGATTTTACTGGGCAGGCAGGATTGAGACCCACTGGCCTAGAAGTCCAGTCCTTAGGTCCAAAGCTAATGCTGATGTGAGCAGGCTACCTCAGTGTTAGTGGGTTTGGGGGATACGAGTGTGAGTGGGGCTGGGAATAGAGGCAGGACAGTGGGCAGGTTGGGATAGGTGGGTGTGATAGGAAGCATATTTGGAATTCTTGTTCTACAGGCTGTAGTGCCTAAAACTGGCAGAGATTCCTAGATGCAACTTGTTTATATTGTAACTTCCTCACTAACCCCAGCTGTACACAGGTTCTGTTTGACTCTCAGCAGAGTGCATCTCTTCCCTACAGGCTTGTGCTCTGTCCAAAGCCCCCACCCAAAGCCTTGCCAGTGGCCTTCCAGATCTGGAGGCTACTTCCTACATGTTCAGGCCCTCATTAAAATGCTGTTGTCCAACTCGGAACATCTAGATTCTGTGCTCTGTTGCCAAAGATAGTCATGTTATCCCTGGACCTGCCCTGACATGGACTCTGATCAAGGTCAGGGTCTACACTTTGTTGGTCCAAGCTTCCTGCCCTGGAATCACATCCTGGCCACAGTATCCCCAGAATCTGGCTTCCCCTTTTCCTACCAACCTTGGTGGCTGAGGTGCCTTGTACACCAGCACCATAAATTATTAATGATGGCCAGGTGCAGTGGCACATGCCTGTAATCCCAGCGGCTCAGGAGGCTGAGGCAGGAGAATCGCAAGTTCAAAGATAGTCTTAGCAACTTAGCAAGGCACTAAGCAACTCAGTGAGACCCTGTCTCTAAATAAGATATAAAGTTTCAAGTACCCCTGAG
>NW_026000294.1:3506554-3607766 GCF_001458135.2 Marmota marmota marmota | reverse complement strand
CCTGTGACCCTGCCCCACCCACCCCTACCCCCATGCCCTCCACAGAGCACAAGAGGACTCCCAGGGTTGATGTTGAACCCTGCAGTCCTGGCCCAGCAGGGCCTTCCTCGGTAACCTCTGCTCTGCCAGGCATGAGGTCACCTGGTAGCTCTGAGGGGGTTTGGATCTGAGCTGGGCCCAATGGAGTAGAGATGGTGTGAGGAAATGAAGGCGAGGAGTGCTAACCACGGCCCCACATATTGAATGTACCATGTATGAGGCACAGCACTAGGGAACCTGATCGTGTCAGCCTCACAGATGCTCGGTACACTCATCAGCCCCATTTTACAGAGGAGGAAACTAAGGGCTAAAGGGAGAGTTGACTTGCTCAAGGTCTCATGGCCAATGATGGGCAGCAAACTTTTAAATCCAGGACCATCAGACTCCCAGATGAACATTCCTGCCACCAAGCTGTTTTTATGAATGCTTCCATCTGAGAGACCTTCTGAAAGGCCCCTGAGCTCAACGGCTCTCAATTTGTCCTTTGGAACTCAAGCAGAAGTGTGTGTGCCAGTCACAGGGGCAGATTGAACCTCTATTTTGAAAGACCCATCAGGAGCTGGTGGAGGCCCTGCCTCTCTGGATGGCATGAAACCCTATCATGCCTGGACCCTGCCCTGGGGCAGCCAGGGGGAGCAAAGGTTACGTCATCCCCGCAGGAGGGAGACGGAGACTCAGCTAGCATAAGGTGGGGTGGACGTTCCAAGCCTAGGTCTTCTCATGTGCCCAGGGCCTGGCTGAAGTGGTGTGAACGGCAAGCTTGGCACGGAACTGGGCTCCTGCCTTGGGAGATGTGAGTTACTAAGAAACCAAGAATTCTAAGAGAGAAAGAAAGCTAGACTTAGTTCATTAGGGACACTTGGGACCTTTGTGGAGCTGCAGAGGCCTCCCTGCCCCTGGGCAGCTTTGTCTGTTACCCAAGCAATAGTTCATGAAAGCAGCCCGGTGCTGTACCTCCCCGCCGCCCCCGCTCTGAGAACGGCTCAGAGGTGGAAGGCTAGCCAGGCCTGACCCTGGGAGGGCACAGCCGGGGGAGGCTTGCTTGCTGGGCCAAGACCCTCCTGAGCTCTGTCTGTGCCCAGGCACCCCTTAGGGTTCTTTGTACACACAGCTCCCCATTCTTCCGCTGGCCAGCCTTGCCCAGTTGGGCCTGGGCTTTCTCCTGTGACAAAGTGGAAACTGAGGTCCCGGGAGGAGATTAGCCCAAAGCCCAGAGCTTGGGAGGAGCTGAGCCAGGACTGGAATCTGAGTGTGCTTGGTCCTGAGTGCCACAGCCCTGGGCACCGGAAGGCAGGCTCAGGCTTCTGGGCCTGAGTTGGACGGTGCCAGGCTGGNATATATATATATATATAAAATATTTTTTCATATATTCATATATATTCATATGTATATATATTTTTTCATATATTCATATATATATATATATATATATATATATATATAAAGTTTATGTATATATAAAGTTTTTATATATATAAACTCATATGTATATGTGAGTTTATGTATATAAAGTCATATATCTATGAGTTTATATATATGAGGTTTCTATATATGAGGTCCCGGGAGGAGATGAGCCCAAAGCCCAGAGCTTGGGAGGAGCTGATCCAGGACTGGAATCTGAGTGGGCTTGGTCCTGATTGCCACAGCCCTGGGCAACAGAAGGCAGGCCCAGGCTTGTGGACCTAAATTGGATGGTGCCAGGCTGGGGCAGGGCAGGGCCAAGCGCAGGAAGCGCGGGCGCAGCCTGCCAGGAGGGAGAGCTGTGTGTGTTCTTGTGTCTTTGTAGGCCTGTGTGTGCCTGCGTGCTTCTCTCTCTCTCTCTCTCTCTCTCTCTCTCTCTCTCTCTCTCTCATCTGTTCTGCTTCCTCAGGAAGCCTCTCCCTCCCCCTCCACTCGGGTTTTCTTTCTTCTTCTCCTTATTCCTCATTGTCGTCTTCTTTTTTTAATGAGACTTAATTAGCGTAGAGTTCCTCCTCCTGCTCCCTCCCGCCCCCTTCCCGCCCCTGCCCTCCCCCCTCCCTCCCTCCCTCCCTCCTCTCCCTCCTCCCCGAGGTACAGGCCAAGCGATCTGACAAATGCACTTGAGAACAAAGCACCAGGCTAATTCGGGGCCTGCTCAGGAAGCAGGAGCTGAGCTGAGATAATGGGTCTGAAATAGCCCAGCATGATTATGCTTCCTCAGCCTGTGGCCGGGCGGGTGCAGGCTCAGGCCGCGGGCGGGCGGGCGGACGGGCGGGCGCCGGACATTGCTTGCCCAGGGTGGTGAGGGCCAGGCTTTGGTGAGGGCCAGGCTTCGGCACCCAAGTCAGTCCTCTTCTGGCCTTCTTTTGGAGCCTCTCACCTTCAGGGAGCCTTTCAGCCCTCAGTGAGGACAATCTGAGGGTCAGCCAGGATCACACACTCCACTCCAGGAACCCCACAGGTTGAGAGCAAAGCTGAGGCCAGAATCCCAGAAGTCAGGCTCCCTGGCTTCCCTTCTCCCGGCTTGGCCATGCTGGGTCCAGTCTGAGTTGGTGGGAGGAATGGCATGGTGGATATACAGAACAGGGCCTGGGATCCCTAGAGGGTCAGGCAGAGCCATCCAGGGTGACCAGAGAAGGGGCAGCTGGGACTGTTCTGGCATGTGGAGCAAGACAGAACATTGGCACAATGCCCATCAGAGGAATGGGTCAGATGTCACTTGGATATCCTCTGCCTTGGCTTCCTGGAGCTTATCCAGAGCTTAACACCAGACTTGGGGGGAAGAGGAACAGGCAGGAGGACGGGCCTAGGATGGGCAGGAATCCCCCTCCACAGCCAGTCCTCCCAGCCTGCCTCCCTGCCCCCTCTGACAAGCCCTCACCCTGATGCCAATCATGGCCTGGGGCCTGGCTGTGAGAATATCCATGAACCTTTACTCCTTGACCCAGTTGTCAAGTTGACTGTCCTTCCGAGACCCAGGTGTGAACATGTGTCCACTTGGCTTCTCTCACCCACCCAATCCGTTGCCTGCTCCTGTAGAGCCAGGGTCAGAGGCTCTTAGTTTGGTGGGGGTGACAAAGAAACTGAGAGAAACCATGTCTGTGTGGTGACGCTTGGAGTCCAAGAAGTCATGGGAGCTGATAAGATGTCAGGGCCTGGCATCAGGGAAGGCCTCGCAGAGGAGGTGATATTTGAACTAGGCTTGAAAGATCAGTAGGGTGTAGATGACAGAGGATAGAAACGTGTTCCCTTCAAGCCTTGGGAAAGCTGGAATGAGTTTCGATGTTGTAGTGATTATTTACACCTTTGGGATCCTGAGGCCAGAAGGAGGCACTTGCCAGATCAGGCAAATGGGCCAGGCTGCACTTGAACACAGACCCCAGTTCTCTACCACCTCGGGCCATGATGGAACCTAAGACAGGACCATCAGCCCTTTCACACCTGACTTCCCTATTCCTTTGTCAATTGTGGGCCCTAACCACCTGATGTAACCTAAAGTTCCACACTGCACAGACCTCCCAAGTCTTCCTTTGTTTTCTTTTTTGTTTTTGTTTGGTACTAGAGATTGAACCCAGGGGCACTTAAACCCTGAGCCACACCCCGGGGCCCTTTTTGTATTTTATTCAGAGACAGAGTTTCACTGAGTTGCCTAGGGCCTTGCTAAATGCTGAGGTTGGTTTTGAACTCACAATCCTCCTGCCTCAGCCTCCGGAGCTGCTAGGATCATAGGCGTGTGTCACTGTGCCTGGCCCCAGGTCTTCCTTTGGTCTTCATTGTGAACCTTATCTCTGCCCATTGCTCCAATCTGTCCCCAACCCTGGACCCCACTCTCTAACTACAGGAATTCTAGAGATGGAAGGCCCTTTCCATCTTCACATTTGTTTCAGATGCAGCCTGAAGGTCACCTTCCTTTGGTGACTTTTCACCTCCTGAGCTGTTCCAGATCTTACTATAACCTTCTTGGATTTTTTTGTCGTAGGGACTCCAAGTGGAATCCTGTCCCAGTTTTCTGAGCATGCCTCCCTAGGCTCAGCCAGGGCCACTGTGGAGAGCGGTCCAGGTTGCAAACTGCACAAGGTTCCTGGCCAAGGGCGAGTGGGGGCCGAAATCCAACCTGCCTTCTGCTTACCAACCCTGTGCACGCTGTCCATATGGCCTCTGCCTACAGAGGGTGCCCTTTTCTAATGAGCACAAAGGTGCTGAACGGGTGGGTGGGGCTCTGGCTCCTCTTCCCACTCCCATCCGCACCACAGGGCCCAGGAGGAGGAAGGGGACTGGAGATGATGAACTCTGCGAGTCTGTCCCAGCTGAGAGCCTGGGTTTGTGAGCTGCAACACATATCTGGTGAGCGGAGCCAGCTCGGGACAGAGGCTGTTCCGGGCTGTGCAAGGGGACTGTGTGTGAGGATTAGTGAGAGGAAATGAAAATTGGGGATGGCCCTCAGGGGAATTGAGTACAGATGATGTCAGAGAGGAGGTGGCCTCCTGGAGAGCAAGGGACCCGGATGGCTGCAGAATGGCGTGGTGGGAGGGGGGCAGGAGGTGTGGGAAGGAGGGGCTATCTCTACTGTCCCCAGCAGTGAGGCAAGGCAGCTACCTTTAGGCCCCACTCAGCCCACCTGGCTCTTTGACCCCTAGCCGCCTCCTAGCTCTCCTGGCACCTGGGGACCTGGGGAGGTGCATTCCTGTGGAGGCCCTCAGGCTGGGAAGGCTGGGAGGAGGGGACCTCAGGACGGCTTTCACCTCCTGGCAGCACACTTCACAGCTTGTGCAGGGCTGGCTTCTCCCTGCAGGGTCTCTGAGTCACTTCGTACAGTGGGTCCTATCATTCCTGCTTTTCGGAAGAGGAAACTGAGGCTCAGGGAGCTAGGAAGTCACCTCTTTCAGATCGCTCGGCTAGTCAGCTACAGAACCCCTATTTGAACTCTGAAGCTCAAGCTTTTTCTGTTCCACCTGCCTTTGGCCATGAACATGAGCTGAGGGCCAAGGGTTACCTATGAATGATTTCAAAAACTCCAAACAGCAGCCAGCTGGTGTTGCATGCCAGTAGCTTGAGAGGCTGAGGCAGGAGGATCCCGAGTCCAAAGCCAGCCTCAGCAAAAGCGAGGCACTAAGCAACTCAGTGAGAACCTTTCCCTAAATAAAATACAAAATAGGGCTGGGGATGTGGCTCAGTTGTCGAGTGCCCCTGAGTTCAATCCCTATTACTGCTCCCCCCAAAAAAAACCCCAAACAACTCCAAACATTCTTGTTTGGAATGGTTGGCTCCATCTTCCAGATGAGGAAAAGAGAGGCTACACAGAATAAGTAAGTGGCAGAGCTATAAGAGTTGCCAGGGATAGCCTCGGAGGTGTGTAGTGGAGGGGAGATATTGAGAAAAAGAAAATGTGTGTGTGTGTGTGTGTGTGTGTTTATGCACACGCGCATGCAAGTGCTCATGGACAAGGACCTGGGCTACATCATGGAGTGCCCCTGCCAGCTGGGGAGAGGGATAGAGAGATGGAGGTCCAGCTGGAGGTGGCTTCTGGGTGGCTGGGAGGGGGTGGCCAGTGCGTGGCTCTGTGGTGTGGCTAGAAGGGGGTGCTGTGGAGAAGGGCAGGCTCCATTTAACGAGATTTTTTTGCCCTGAGTTAGAAAATAGCTCTTTTTTCTTTTTCAGGGAGGCTGGGCTTTCTCTCCCAGGCACTGCCACAGCCTGCCCCCACTCTGGGGGCTCTGCCTGTCCCCAGGTCCCCAGCTGGAGCCCCCAGCCCTGCTCCCTAATTCCAGCGGGGCAGGCAGCATGCCCACATGCCCAATTGCCTCTCCCAGCACACACAGGTAATTCATCTCAGCCTCCCTCCCCGGCCCCTGCCCCCAGATGTGCGGCCTTCCCAGCAGCCAGAGGCCAGCTCACCCCACCCATATCGCCGGCCAGCTGCAGCCCCTCATTTCCCGGGGAAGAGAGAACTAATAAAGGACAGTCTCTGAGCTGCGGCATCCCCCCAATTCTTTCTTGCCACAGCCACCCCATAAAACTGAGGAGAGAGATATAAAGGGAACAAGAGTGAGTGGAGATAGAGTTTCCGTCTGAGGAGGGGAGTGCAGCCGCAGGACGAGTGGGCTGAGGCTGGGGCCCAGGCAGAGGTGGCAGGCCCCTGGACACAGCTGCTTGGGCCTGTGCTTCCTCTTCAGGAAGGGACAGCAGTGATATGGGGAAGAAAAGGATGGTAATCCCAGTGGTTAGAGAACGCCAGGTGTGCCAAGCTGGTGGGCTTGACGTGGGCACCAGAGGTTGGGGGGTCTGGAAGGTATCCTTTGTGGCTCCCTTCCCTGATTCCCAGCTTGAGCCCAGCAGGAAAGCGGGAGCCCTGGCCTCCAAGTTTAGCTTTCCCACTGACATGCTGAGTGACCTTGCTCTTTTAATCTTTTCTCTGGGCCTCAGTCTCCTCAGCTGTGAAATGGGCTTCAAGCACTCTGCCTTCCAAATCATCTGCACGTGTATGACTTAGGGCCAGGATGTGCTATTGGCTATGCTCCATGGAGTACAGGGGAAGCCCCCATGTTTCTCACCCGTTGGGCCTGGCAGGGCCCTTGGGAGAAGTCAGGGCTTTACAGGGCTGTGCCAGGTGCTCTGCATTGGGCTTCAAGTGTGAATTCTCTCTTTCTGCCAAGGAAAAGAAGGTGGGGAGATCTTAGGCTATAAAGCTGTCTTCTTTCCTCCTTATGGAGCTTCTCATATAATGTTGTCATTTATTGAACACAATAATTATTTATTGAGTATCTTCTATGTGTCAGGCATTTTTGAAGAAACTAAAGACAAAGCAGTGAGCAAAATGCAAGAATTCTTGCCTTCATGGGACTGAGATAATAGGGGACAGAGAAATAGGGAGCAGGTCACGTTCCTCAATAAGCCAGTTCATCTAGGTATGGGGTGCATACTTGTAACCCCAGTGACTCAGGAGGCTGAAGCCAAAGGATCACAAACTGGAGGCTAGCCTCAGCAAGTTAGTAAGGTCCTAAGCAATTTAGTGAGACCTTGTCTCAATAAATAAATAAATAAATAAATAAACAAATAAAGGGCTGGTGATGTGGCTCAGTGGTTAAGCATCCCTGGGTTCAGAGTAAGGGTTGATGGCAGGAAGCAAGGCCAGGTGTCTCTGGGTCATGCCAGGTTCTGTCCTCCCGGGCATTGCTCTCAGAGGGGAGCCCCTATGCCCTTCCCCCACAAAATCCCCTGTGCCCACACTAGGCCAGCCAATCCCTGTGTCTGGGTCCTAGAAGGAAAGATGGCCACTTTCAGAACTGGGAACATGTTCCTCCCCTGCCCACGTGCTCTACCTGTTTGGAAGAGAGGTGATGCCCTGTGAGGTGGCTCTGAGTGGGCCCTCATGTCGGTCCCATGCTCTTTACCAACTTTCCTGGTCACAGAGGGACTGTGCTGCTAGGGCCCCTGATGCCTGAGAGACATGGTGGGAAGACTATGAATGAGGGCTCAGATGAGCCAGCTCTAACTCCTCCTGCCATTCACTCCCCAGCACACAGGGGGCAGGAGATGGATCACTGTTTACATTGCTTGTCAGGAAAATGGCGAATGCAATGATGTAGGAGAGACGACTTTGCAAATGGCAACTCTTCCAGACACGAGCGTCTATTAGAGTCTATCCTTGCATTTTCTCAGGTTCTTCCTTGAAGTGGGACTTGAGTAATTCTCTGTGGACTGAGTCCTTACTTTTGCAGCAGCCTCCAGGCTCCTTGGCCCAGAGCACCTGGGTTCCCAATGCAGCTGGAGTGCAGACAGTCCAAAGCAGTTGGTGTTTGCTCTGCAGATTTAACCCTTTCTTTGGATCTGCCATTTGCCTAGTTGTATGTCCTGGGCCACAAGTCCTTTGGCTTCCTGAAGCTCAGGGAATATACAGCCATCTTTTGTCCTCCCTCAAGGTTTAATTGGGACAATCATTCCCAGGGCCAGATTCAGGAAGGATCTGGCACAGTGATTGGGACTTCCCAAGAAGAGCCAGGCCTGGTGCCACCAGCCAACCATCCATTCTGTCATGGGTCAGTATGGCCCCCAGATATGGGTCGAAATCCCTGAAAGTGTCACTGGAGCATGTTTCAGATATCCCTGCTCACTCCAGGGAGAGGTGAGGTGAGGGTCATTCTCAGCCCTCACAGGGAGCACGAAGAGCAAGGGAGGGCAACTTGGAGAGGAGGCCAGGTCCAGAGCTCAAGAGAGAAGAAGCCCCAGCCACTGAGAGACAGAGAAAGTTCAAGAAATGGGGGGTGGATGTGGGGAGAAAAAAATGGCATGAGGTGTACAGACAAGCAGAGACTGGGGGAGTTGGGAGACTGAGCAAGGGATCAAGGCAAGAGAAGGATTGGGAAGAATGTCATATACTGATGTGTGTGAGACAGAGAGATGGAGAGATGGGAACTCCTTCGAGTCATTTGTGCCATGGGGAGCGAGCATGAGTGTGAATGTTCCCATAAACCAAAGGCTGAGCTCAGCACAGCTGTGCTCACCTGTAATCCCAGTGACTTGGGAGGTTGAGGCAGGAGGATCAAGAGTTTGAGTCCAGCTTCCAGCCTGTGTCAAAATAAGAAAATAAAAGGGCAGGGGATGTAGCTTAGCGGCAAAGTGTCCCTGGGTTCCATTTCTTACAAAAGACAAGACAAAACAAAAAGACAACAAAGTTAGAAAGTCAGGATGATGATTCCTCTGGCCTGCCTCTCGGTGCAGGCCAGGAGCACGGATTCTGGGAAGCAGGCTGGGCTGTGCAGGGCGGGGCCAGTTGGTGTGAGGAGTTAAATGTGGCATGTTGAACACTCCAAAATGTCTGACTCCCCGGTCAAGAGAAGCCCCTGGGACATGTGGTTGCATCCCACCACTGCAGTGAAAGACGGAGAGGGTGCTGGAAGGAAAACAGGTGGAAAGTGGAGGAGGGTGGACCTTGGCACAGGTAGGGGACTCTGCAGGGTCAATTGCAGAGGTCCCTACCCCTCTGCTTGCAGGCTTTTTGCAGGGAGTGGGGCAATGGAGATTGAACTCATGGGTGCTTTACCACCAGACTACATCCTTAATTCTTTTTTTTTTTTTTTTTTTTTGAGACAGGATGTCAGTAAGTTGCTAAGGGTTGCACTAAAATGCTGAGGCTGGCCTCAAACTTGTGATCCTCCTGCCTTAGCCTCCTGAGTGCCTGATTACAAGCTTGAGTCAGAGTGCCTGGTTCTGCCTGCAAGCTTTTTCAAGGTTGCTGGAAAGGGGTTGGGATCTGCTGCCAGTGAATCTGCTGCCCCTGTGGACAAGCCGAGGCTTCATCTAGGCTTAGGGCTTAGCTTCTGTGGGGCACAGTTTCACCCCCTGATTGACCACTTGTCCTAGCCATACTGACGTCAGTCAACAGGATCAGGGAAGATGGGTAGAGTTGGTGGTGATTGGCAGAGTGGGCCAGGTGGGAGAAGCCGAGAGCTAAACCCCAGCCCTGTTGTCCTGCTGCCAAGGAGGCCTAGAGGATACCCCAGCAGCTGTCCCTGAGTGCTCCTGACCCAGGACAGAGGATCCAACACTCTTACTTTCCAGGTTCACAAACGGAGGCCACAAAGAGCTCCCAACCCTACTCTCGTCATTGTCCCCCGGAGGCTTTGTTTCTAGAAGGGTGCAGGTTCCTTCCCCTTGGTTCTCCATCTCCCTCGAGGATCCAAAAGAAAAGTTGGTTCTGCAGCCAAGACCAAGACATGTGATAGTGCAATGCCCAGCACGGAGGTGCGGACATGGCGTCTCAGGGCCCAGGGTGATTTGTGCACAGTCGCACAGCCAGTGAGAGCTACAGCCAGGACAGAACCTCTGCTTGTGTCGCTCCAAATCTGCCAATTTTTTTGGTTGGTTGCTTTATTTTATTTCTTCATTTTTTTTGAGGGACAGAGGAAATGATAAAAGTAATGCACATTTTCTATAGAGATTAGAAAACCACACACAAGAAAATAGAATCCAAAGTCCTACTAACCAGGAAAAGCCATTGGTACCTTTTTTTCCTTTTTATTAGTCTGGGTACTCAAGAGTGCACTACCATTGAGCTACATCCCCAGACCTTTTCATGTTGAGACAGGACTGTGCCAAGTTGCCCATATTGGCCTTGGATTTGTGCTCTTCCTGCCTCTGGAGTAGCTGCAATAACCGGCATGTGGCAATGCACCCAGCTTAACTTTTTTTTTTGGTACTGGGGATGGAACCCAGGGGTACTTGACTACTGAGCCACATCCCCAGCCCTATTTTGTGTTTTATTTAGAGACAGGGTCTCACTGAGTTGCTTAGTGCCTTGCTTTTGCTGAGGCTGGCTTTGAACTTGTGATCCTCTTGCCTCAGCCTCTAGAGCTGCTGGGATTACAGGCATGTGCCACTGCGCCTGGCTAAAATCTTCCATCTTGCAGGACTGAAACTCTATACCCATTGCACAGCAGTCCTGCATTCTCCCTCTCTGCCAGTCCCTGCAGCCATCCATTCTCTAATTCTATGAATTTGACTATTTCACATTCCTCATGTGAGTGGGATCCTGCAGGTTTTGTACTGTGTGTGGCTTGTGACACTATGTCCTCAAGGTTCACCCATGTTGGAGCATGTGACAGGATTTCCATCTATTTTAAAGTTGAATAATATAAGGTTGCATTGTGAATATGTGTATGAGAGAGAGAGAGAGAGAGAGAGAGAGAGAGAGAAGGAAGGAGAAAATGAGGGAAACAGGGAGAGAGAGAGAGAGTCTGTTTCCACATCTAGGGTTTCAATGTGTTTGGAGAAATCTCCAGAAGCAGGCTTGCTGAATCACCTGGTCATTGTATTTTTGTTCATGGAACCTCCATGCTGTTTCTGGGTGACTGCATCCTTGGACGCTCCCAGCCACAGCTCACGAGCCCTCCCTTTTCTCCCCGCCCTCCCCAGCGCTGGCCATCTTTTGCTCATTTTGATGGTGGCCCTCGGAACAGGGGCAGGGAGGTATCTGATGGTGGTTTTCAATGATGTCTCCCTTCCCATAGACCTGCAGGCCATTCATTTCTCTTCTTTTGGACACCCCCTTTTGTACCCTGGTGTTCCCATATGCCATCCACCACAAACATTTCTCCACATATTCTTTGCTCTGTGGCCAGGTGCAGTGGTGCATGCTGGTAATCCCTGCAGCAGCTCAGGAGGCTGAGGCAGGAGGACTGCAAGTTTGCGACCAGCCTCAGCACCTTAGAGAGACTCTGTGTCTAAACAAAATATTTTTAAAAGGTGGAGCTGTGTATGGCTTAGTGCTTAAGCACCCCTGGGTACCAAAAAACAAAACAAAACAAAAAACTAATACTGGTTCTATACAATCCTTTCCAGGAAATAGAAGAGGAAAGAACATTTCCCAATTCATTTTTTGAAACTAAAATCCTGGTTCTAAGATCAGACATACACAGGACAAAAAATTGAAAACTAAAGAACAAAAATGCTGCTGGACACAGTGTGCATACTTGTGATCCCAGCGGCTCAGGAGGCTGAAGCAGGAGGATTGCAGGTTTGAAGCCAGCCTCAGCAACTTAGTGAGGCTATAAGCAACCTAGTGAGACCCTGTCTCTAAATAAGATTTAAAAAGGGCTGGGGATGTGGCTCAGTGGCTGAGTACTCCTGGGTTTGATTCCCAGTACCGAAAGAAAAAAAACACATTTTTTTTTCTTTGCCCCTTCCTTCACCCTGAAGGCAGGGATGTGAACTTTGAGAGCCTAGAAGCCCTGTGATGCCTCTGTCAGTTCTGGCACAGGGGCAGTGGTGTCAGGCTGCCGGGGGAGAGGTGGGAATCAATCCAAGGCAGTCTCTGTAGCACTCAAGCTGGGAGGATCAACCTTGGTGGCAGACAATCCGAGGTTCAAGTCCAGATTTTGCCACTTGCAGGCTGCCCGGCTGTGGGCCAGTCAGTTTGCCTGGGATCCCTGGTTTCCCCATCTATAAGATAGAGACAATGGTGCCCTCCAGTTCCTGGCCCTTGTGTGTGGCCTTGCTTTAGCTAGTGCATGCCACAACCTCACCCACAGGGAGGCCCTGTGGAAGTCAGCTGTTCTCACTGTGGGAATGGCACGGCCTGGCCAGTGCCCACAGCTCTCTCGCCTCATTTTCTTCACTCCTGCTCTTGTAATGGATGCGGTCTTTGAGGCCTGGTTTTCTCGAGATCTCCATGAACAGAGGCAGAAGGGAGGCAGGTGCTGTGGACAGGGTGTTTCTGCCTGTCTCCCCAATCCGTGTGTTGAAACCTTCACCTCCAATGTGATAGTATTTGGAGGTGAGGCCCTCATGATGACATTGTCACCCTCATAAGAAGAGACACCACACTAAGGAGCTTGCTTCCTCTCTCTAACATCGGCCATGCGAGGATACAATAAGAAGGCCATCTCCAGACCAGGAGGCGGGTTCTCAGCACACTGGGTCTGTCAGCACCATGATCCTGGAGTCCCCGGGTTCCAGAACTGGAAGACATCAGTCCATTGATGGGAGAGAGCCAGTGGGCAGAGATGGTAGGTGTGAGGCATGCAGGACCCACCAGCTCCTCCTTCTCCTTGTGGGTCAGCCTTGCCTCCAGCAGCCCGTGTCCCTGGGGTAGAGGCTCATCTAGGCTATTATCCAGCTGTGACGTGGTGGGGCCTCTGGCCAGAGAAGGGCTAGGCTGAGCTACACTGCTCTAGAGAGCCATGCTGTGGGTCTGGGTTCCATCCATCAACACCCGGGGGAATGCAAGCATTGGATTTTGGCACCTGTTGGGAGAGTTACAGGAAAGGAGGAGGCCAGGGCCCCTGAGGCTGGGATCGAGCAGAACTGAGTTGGCCTCGTCCCATTTCAGAACCAGTTGCTGAATTTAGCTTTATAATGATAGAGGCAACATCTCGTAAGGGATTACTGCCAGCTCTGCTCCCATGTTATAGCTGACAAAACTGAGCTCAGGGAGGGCAAAACACTTCCCTAAGGTCACATAGCTAGTCAGTAGCCACAAAGCTGCAGACAACCATCACAGTACTTCCAGGCAACAGGGTCCTCACCTTTGAGCTCACCTCTCTGAAGATCTTTCTGTTGTAACTGGGCCAAGGTCAGTCTTTGAAACTGGCCCTCCTGTGGCTTGCAAGAAGAACTTCAACATGGGAGAGTGCTTGGAATATGTTGAATCTAATTCTTTCCATTGTACAGTTAGAGACACTGAGGCCAGGAGAGGAGAAAGGATCAGTATACATTGACCATCACTTCCATGTCATCAGGTAGGACGCAAAGGTGAGTACTGGTCTAGCTTCTCTGGAGATTACAGGTAGAACTAAAAGGTACATGGGATATAGGTCAGATAAGAGGATGAACTTCCTTGCAAGGCTCTATGATCATACAACCTTAGCATGTCCCCGCAGAAAGGAACCAGAGGAAGATTCTAAGCCATAGGTTTGAAAACAAGTTGTAGTCACTGCATAACTTGAATCCTATGCAGGGAACCCCACTCCAGCATCATTATCAAATAGCCTGTCCTGCACAGAAACGTAGAACTATGGCTCTGAGTCCATGTCCCGCAAGGCAGCACTGATTACCCTCTTTGGGTATCCTTCCTAGGCGCACTGTGCCCTCTAATTGATCCCCTTGGGTCCCCCTCCTGCTGACCTGCCAGCTCTCTGAGAAAAACTCTTCCACTTTCTTTAGCGTCTCCCTCGAGTCCCTGCATCTCCGCATCCATTGCAAGAGTCTGCGTGGACCACGGGTGGCCGGCCAGCAGGCAGGGGGCGGGGAGGGTGCAGGCAGCGCCATGGCCAGGGCCTTGACAGCTGTGGCCATGTGGAGACACTGGCATGGCTCCCCCTGCAGTCTGGTACTGTGCCCGGGGAACTGCCCTTTGTCTTTAGGCCATAAGGTACACTAAGGCGGGACATGTCAGTCCACAGGGCCACCACCTCTGGGGCCAGTGGACTCCTGCAGTCCCCGCAGGTGGTGCTGGGAATTGATGACGTGAACAGTGCCAGCAGGAGGCTTTTCATTTCTCATCAAGTTCATTCAATCGCTTTCCCTCCCCGCCCCCTCTGGGCATTGAACCTAGGACCTCTGAGTACGTGGGGCAAGTGTTCTACCACTGAGCCACACCTCTCGCCCTAGGGGACCATTTTTCATCAGTCCTTCTTGAGGCCCAAGAGTGTCTGGGCCCCTTTCTCTGGGTAATATTCCAGGCAGAGAAGGAGACTAAATTGGACAAAGTGAGCACCTAGTATGTGCCAGGTTTTAGGTCAGGTGCTTCTCTTCTATGTTTCCCTTTCATCCTCAAACCCCTGAGGCAGGTGTGACGGTCCCCTTTTATAGATGAATGACCCAAAGCCTACAGGGGTTGGACACTCTTTGTGTAAGGGCACCTGGAGCACACAGCTGTCCCCAAGCCTTCCCCCACCTCCACCGCCCCTACTAAGCGGGAAGACCCAGAAAGCTGCACGGGGGAAAGGGGAGTAGGAAGAACAGGCTGGGAAGATGCAGAGAGCTGCCCCCAGCCCCGAAACTGCCAGCTCGGCCTCCTGCCCAGAGGGGTGTGGCTCTGGAGGGACCTTCTGGGAATAGAGAGAAATTCATTAGCAGATGTGCAAGTCCCCAAGTGATTAAAGATCGATGCTCTGAGCTCCATCAGCAGGGGGGTTATGTTTATTATCTGACTTGGCCCAAAGGCCCCCCAGTCCCACCTCTCCATACTTCTTTCCCCTCCTCCTGAGGTGCTCAGGCCCACTCCGTCTGCCTCCTCCCAGGCCTCTCTTCAATCCACACAGCCTAGGCCAGTTCCCAGAACAGACACACTGGGGATGGAAGTGGTGGGGAATGAGGGGTGGCAGGGTGCCGGGATTACCTCCTGAACGGCAGGCTCATTTGCTAATCTGAGCTTTGTTCATTTCAGGGACCAAAGAGGACTTCATTTCCATTTTGGGATAGGCCAGAAGGAAAGAGAGTGGGGTACTACAGCAGTAAAGATAAAGGATGGATAATAAGAGGAACTTCCAGTTGCCATCGAGCTTTGATTCCTGGACTGGGGTACACATACTGCTTGGCTATGGGAAAAGGGCTGGAATGGAAATGACACAGGCTGGGCCTGTAGCCAATGGGAACTTCCCCGTAGAAGATGCCACTTAAAAGTGTTATTAAACCCTCAGGACTTTTAAAGTGGAGAACAAGGTAACTATGAACACCCTTTAAAGTGATATTGAGAGTTCCCAAGAGACGTCCGTGTCTTTCTCACTTCCCCCTGTCTTGGGATGGAGACATGTGGCTCCTGCGACATCCCCCTCCTACCAGTTTCTTCTCTGTCTTCCAGCCCAGCCCCTACCCACTATGGGGCCTTGAGCCAACAAGTCCGCATTGATTCAGGGGCTTCTCTGGAGTAGAGACAGAGGGTGAGCCTGGCTCTGTCTGCCTCGGTTGGATTGTACCCGTTGAGTGGTTTTGGGGGAAGAAAAAAAAAAGCAGTAGTGACCATGGGCCTCCACCTCCAATCAGCAACTTCCACCTTGGGCTGGGAACATTCCTGGGTTCCATTATCTCCAGACTAGTAAATTGGAAATTAGGTGGATTGCTATTCCCACCATCTTGGGAACCAACAGAGAAATGTCACCCCAGCCTCTCCGCGCCTAGCTCTGATGTTACTTCCCCATCCATGGGGCTTCCAGCTCTTCAGTCCAGGAGACTGCAGAATGCCCTTGGCTGGCTGCCTCTGTGGGGAGTCCCACATTCTGGAAGTCCTTCTTGATGTCTGACATGAAGCCTTTTTGCTGCAACCAGCTCATTTTTTTTCTCCTCATTCTGCCCACAGAACTGTCAGAGGGAGTCTTCTTGTTTAAGTCCACGCTGTGAATGGAACTGAGAAGGCTGAGAAGCATAGGCTGGACTAGGAAGCTTAAAGAAACTCAAGAGTCAGACTGGGGCTGTCACTAGGTGGTAA
Source organism: Marmota marmota marmota (assembly GCF_001458135.2). NCBI lineage: Eukaryota > Metazoa > Chordata > Mammalia > Rodentia > Sciuridae > Marmota > Marmota marmota. The sequence goes on along the minus strand of NW_026000294.1, from coordinate 3,591,844 downwards.
AGCACTTGCCTAGCATGTGTGACACAGTGAGTTCGATCTTCAGGACCACATAAAAATAAATAAAATAAAGGGATTGTGTCCATCTACAACTAAAAATAAAAGTTTAAAAAAATGAAGAGCAGAGTCTGCTAGAGTGGGCGCCTCTCCTTAGCTTAGTGACTTTGAACAATGCTAAGCCTACAGTCCTCGGCATTGGCTCCTGGTTCAGCATGCTGTCACTCAACAGTCTCTCCTGCTACCATTAGTCCTGCCTGTTAGTCAATGATTCAGCCAAGGGCTGTGTGTTCCTCCCAACGCTTGGCACTACTGGGGGTAGGGTGGGCACTGTCAAGGAGGGGACCCGTGTGGCCAGGCTGTACCCTTCAGAGGCTCCCAGCCTCGCGGTCCTTGCTGGCCTCACCTCTTCCTCCACCCAGACTGGGGGTGGGGGCGAGAGGTGCTTCCAGTGCAGCTGAATTGGGTCATTAAAATCACTCCTCTACCCCTGACAGATGACCTCCAAGGTCCGTTCCAGTCCTATGATTCCACGATTCCAATTAACCCTTGTCATGCTCGGCTGGCGGCGTGGGCTATATAGTGGGAAGGGGTGGGGTGGACGAGGCCTGAGGAAGGCCCCTCTCAGCACACACCAGCACACACTGTCCCCTTTCTCCCGTCCCTCCCCTTCTGCACCAGGCCCTGCCAGAGTGCTGGCCTGGGAACTCAAGTGCCAGAGGAAGGAAGGACAGGACTCTCAGTGGTTGTGGGTCCAGGCCAGCTCTGGCCATGTGTGGGCTGGACCAGGCCTTTGGATCAGGCTCAGGCAGAGGGTGTCCCCAAAGCTTTGAAGAACAGAGATAGGAGGAGGCGGGGGCTTTGGAAGTAAAAGAGAGAGCAAGATCCCTGGCCAGTAAACGGGCCATCAAGGGGCCTGGCATCTTGGACCATGTGTCGCCACCCATGCAGTGCAGGGGCCAGGTGGCTTCCTCCTGGTGGAACATTCTGCCAGTTCTCCAAGGGCATGACATTGGGCAAGGTTTGGATTCTGCTCAGGATGGTGGTGGAGATATCCATGTGCCAATGGTCAGAGCTGAGGTGGGCCCCAGAGACGGCCATAAACAGGCACCTTATGGGCCACTTAAAACCTTCTGAGTGTTTCCTTTGGCTCCCATCATGCCTACATCAAGAACAAATGATTGGCCATCATTGAAAATTCAGGAGTTTTCTACATTAAAATCCAGATTTATAACTTCGAAAAAAACCTCTGACAATCTAGTGATCCTGGGCTCACACTCACAAGGCCATAGACAGCTGGGGCTGAGTGGCAGCTGTCCTCTGAGCCAGGGCACATACTCTCAGCTTCTCTGTGGCCTTCACCGGCCTGAGTTTGCTCTTCCTGGGGCGAATGGGGAAATCAAGGCCCACAGAGAAAGGAGGGCCCTCACTGGAGATTACCCCAGGGTGAGGGACAACATTCTCCCTTCACCTTTCTCCCCAGAGCTTGGCCAGAGGCTACAAGGCCCCTCTGCCACCACCATCCCCCCCTGCTCTGGAGGACCGGCAGCCCCTGCGGCCAGGCCTTGTCTGGCTGCCTTCCTGCATAGCCCCCTCAGCCGCCCGGGCCCCAGCCCACGCCCAGGCCCCCTTCAAGTGGGAGCAGAGGCGCTGCGGGGACTCCACAGCCCGGCATCATCTCCCGCAGCTTGGAACAAGAATATCATTAAGTGCAGGGGGCGCTGCCGCCAGGCCTGGGGCGCCCTGACCACAGAGCTGGGGCTTCCTTCTGCAAACAGCGCTGACTGGCCCAGCTGGGCCGGCCCTGTGTCTGTGAGCCAAACGGGCACTGCAGCCACCCATCCTGGCCACCCAGGCCTCTCTTGCTGCCTCTGACTTCCTTGGCCCCTTCTTTCCTGTGACCACCCCAGTCCTGTTTCTCTGCTGCTCCTCCTTCTCTCTCAGCCAGGCTTGCTTTCTGCCTCTTTCTGTCTTGATTTGGTCGTCCTCTCTTACATGGGTCCTTGCTCTTCTTCAGGGTCCTGCCTGCTTGCTGGGTCTGTCTACTGCAGCGCCATCTTGCTGATCCACAGGGGTGCCTGCCCGGCGTCTGTCTCTTGCTCTCCATCTCTGAGCTGTACCGTGTCTCTCCAGCTCTGCTGTCCCTCAGGTCTCCTGCACTGTGGGCCTCTGAGTCACCAGTCTCTCTCTCACTCCAGCTCTCTGGCCCTCCCTCAGTCTGTGTTCCTGAGGCCACCACAAGGAGGGCTTCTGGGAGGTTTGCTGTGCTGGATAAACATGGCCCCAGCAGCAGGATAGGAGGAATTCTGCTGACGGAGCTTTCCTCTGGGGCTGAGGAGGGGCAGTGTGAACCAGCGGCCAGGGGCCCCAAGGAGAGGGCAGTGTCCTTTCCATGCCTGTGTCCCTTGCCCCAGCCAGCTCAGGGTATGTCCCCAGCTGAAGAAAAGGAACAGCCTCCAAGAGGCGGCTCCCTACCATTGCTTCCTCACCACTGATGCCCCCCAAAATAGATACAGTGCACACACTCCTGCCAGCACCTCCAGTCCAACACCAATGGGATGGAATCCAGGGGTGTGTTTCCCCTGGCCTGGCCTGCCTAGGCCTCAATAGCAGGGGCTCTGGGGAAAGGAAACCACCCAGGGGCCCCTGAAGCAAACCATGGGCTATGAAGAACTCATGGCAGCTGACCCTCCTCTCCTAGATGACACCCTGCTCTTCACAACTATCCTAGATTGAAAGGCTCTGCTCCTGAGGAGGAAAAGTGTGTTGACTTCCCCTCTCACCTATTTCTGAGGCCTGATCCTACTGTGGGTTAGCAGGTGCCTAAGCCAAACTGAAATCCTTCCTGCTGAGGTTCAGGTAAACAGGGTGTGTGTGTGTGTATGTGTGTGTGTGTGTGTGTGTGTGTAATGGGGGTGAGTCCATGTGCCTAGACAGAATGGAAAAGCAATGGTCAATGTGTGGGTGTGTGGCAGGGACACAGGGTAAGATGGGGTATAGGGAACTCAGAGGAGAGACGATGGGTCCTGTGGCAGAGGGACTGAAGGGACAAGGCCTGGAATGGCAGGAACACCTGTGGACGCAAATGCAGAGGAAGAGGATGGAGAGGAAGAACCAAATGACATAAGGGCAGAAAGTTTCCTGAAGAAGAATCAGGAAGATTTGCGGGGGGAGTCTTCTACACCCCAAAACACCGTAGGAGTTATGTGGGGTGGGAGAGAGTCTTCAGAGACATACAGTGGAACCTACTATTTGCATGACCAGCTTGTCCCAGTTTGCCAGAGACTGTCCAGATTGGAGATCTGAAACTCCCATTTCCCAAGAAACCCCTCAGGCCCCAGTAACCTAGGATGAGTGAGTCGCCCAACTACCTGCCCACCCTGCCCACCAGGCAGTGTGCACCCACAGACAGCTCATTTCCACCTCCACACAGCCCTGGGCCACGGATCACAGTCGGCAGGCCCCATTTGACAGAAGAGACCATGTAAAAAACTGGCTCTAACGTCATGTGGAAAGTGGCCGGTTTGAAGTCAAGGTCTGTTGTTGGTCTGCATTGGACTTTTTATCCTAGGCTCGGAGACCTTCAGGGACAAACTTAGTAACCTCCCTCCTCCCCACACATTCCAACCTCAGCAGTTTCAAAGTCCTGACATGAGGCACTGTCATCTGGACCCACTGCCCACGTTCCCCTGGGCTGCGGCTGGGAATGGGGGTGGCCTGGGAGAAGGGGGGCCTGGGTCCCCTTCAGCCCGAGGCCTACCAGGGCTTCACTGTGGACTGCCACCTGTTGATTTTTTGGCTTCTCCCCCAGCTGGGGGCAGGACCAGCTGCTGGGGAGGGGGGTGAGGGTGGGAGGCGGAAACTGGGGGGAGTGCTGAGGGGGGGTGTCTCCAGGGTCTTGCTGGGTTCCTGGGCTCCAGGTGGTGGGTCTGGGGAGGGCTGGCCCAACATCTGAGAGCAGGCTGGGGGCTGGGCCCCTGGAGTCCCACGCTGTTGGTCAGTGCCTCCGGTGAGCTGGGGTGTGAGGAAGCGGCTACAGAGCAAACAAACAGAGCCTGTGAGCACAGGAAGCAATTACGGACCACCCGGCCTAGGCTGCTGAGGAGCCTGGAGTGGGGGGGGGGGCAGGCTGAGGCCAGCCTAGGCAGCCAGCTAGGTGTGGCCTGGGGCAAGGCCAGCAGAGCATAGGGAGTAGGCTCTAAGCTGTTGAGATTCTGGGGAAGCCATAGCAGGTGTCCCCTGCCTGGGGATGAATCCCTTCCACTTAGAAGCAACTCCTTGGTAGTTCCAAGGAACTACCTTGGTGAACTTGGGATACTGGTTTTCTGTCAGGAGGCCTTGGTCCTAGGTCTAGCCATGGCCTTCATGAGCTTTGGGGATTATCTGTTCTGCCCTCTGAGACTTAGTGTGGCCAACTGTACAATGAGGTGATTGGAGTAAACAATCCTGAACAGTTCTTCCAGAGTTCATAGTCCATAATACCATAACATTGCTGAGAGCTAAGGAATTTTTTGGCTACGGAAGATTTCTTGAGTGTTACTTGGATGTATTATCTGGCTTAATTAGCAGCATCAAGAGAAGGAATTATTTATCTATTTATTTACTTATTTATTTATTGCCAGTGGGGGCTAATCCAGGGATGCTCCACCACTGAGCTACATCCCCATCCCTTTTTATTTTTTTTATTTTGAGATAGGGTCTCACTGTAGGGCCTTGATAAATTGATGAGACTGGCCTCAAACTTGTGATCCTCCTGTCTCAGCCTCCTGAGATGCTGGGATTATAGGCATGTGACTCTACCTGCCTATAGGTTTAGGACACAGGCTCTCTCCTTAAAGAATAATGTTATCTTAAAAAATACTATATATTAGGCCAGGCACAGTGGTGCATACCTGTAATCCCAGCTACTCAGAAGACTGAGGCAGAAGGATCCTAACTTCAAGACTGGCCTGGGCAAGGCAGTGAGACTGTGGTGGTACAGTGCTTGTCTAGCATGTATGAGGCCCTTGGTTCCATCCACAGAATGGAAAAAAAGCCAATAGCTGCACAGTAACTATTTACATGGGCTAGAAGTTTCACTGAAGTGGTCTCATTGGGGAATTTTCTCCCAAATCCTGTAAAATGGGTATAATTATTATTGCTATTCTAGAGACAAAGAAACTATCACTAACAGGTGTTGAGTGATTTGCCTAGGTGTGCTGGTTGAGGAAGCGGAAACCACAATTGTACCTACCTCAACCAGACTCCAAAGGCAGCACTGTGAATCATGACTCTAAATGGCTTCTCTGGCTGATGTGGAACCAGTAACTGTCCACATTCACTATGGTGGACTTTCCCACTCAATAGCTTTGTTCAGCTTTACAATAGGCCTGTGCAGCTGCCAAGATGATCCCCACTTTCTAGATATGGACATTGAGGAGCAGCGAGTGAAAAGCCCAGCTGCCCTCTCCCTATGTCTCCTGTGCATTGGGGACTGCTATATTCTCTCCACCCCACCTTGCCCACATGGCTCATACAGAAAGCCAGCAGCACTCCTAAAGTATCTGGGAAGTGCTTTGTCTTGTCACCTACCCCCTAGGCTACAGGTGGCCCAGAGCATTTCATGCTTCACTCTGGACTGAGTGTCCACAGTCTTCCCTTTTCTTCCTACCCCAGGGGTTTATTGAGTACCTACTATATTCCAGGCATTGTGGTGGTGTTTCCGTGAGTTATTCCCTTAAGTTCCAGAGTCACTCTGTGATGTCATTGAGACCTTCATTTTGTGGATGAGAGACCTGAGGCTCAGGAGCTTCTGTGGATCCCCTAAGTTTTCTGGCCTCCTTCTCTCCCAGGCCCTAGGGCAGGAGCTAAAGGGCCCTTGGGGCCTGTTCTTATAGCTCTGTCCCCTTCAGAGGACTCATCCCAGGAAGTGACTGGCCACAGTCAGATCTTCCTTTCAGCTCCTGGAAGTGAGTCCAGGGTGAGCGGTCTCACAGTGACCTCTGTCCCTGTCTCTGTCACCTGTGGCTCCTGTTCCCCACTTGCCTGGAGCTGGGCTCAGGTCTCAGGTGGAGGGCCCTTTGGGACACTGATCTTCAAGTGCTCATGTGCCACCAGGGCCTCATCTCATAGGTACTGTTCTAAGCTCTTGACCCAAATTCCCTGATTTCCTATTCTGTGTAATGCAGTGAAGCAGATGCTGTTATTATCATCATGCCCATTTTCCAGATAAGGAAGCTGAGAGGCAGCCAGGTTCTCTGGATTGCCAGAGGCCACACAGCCAGCAAGTGGTAGAAGCAGGATTCACACACACGAGGGAGCCTGCTGCGCACAGGCCCTGGGCCTAGTCCAGTCACATTTGTGCTAATAGGTAAAGATCCTTAAGTGCCATCCTCAAGGAGCGTGCCCTTGACTGGAGGCAAGAGGAAGTGATTGAGGGGCTTAGCCTAGGAGGGACATAATCTACTTTGCGTGTGACATCAATCCATCTGGCTACAGGGAGCAGGGGGCCTTGGAGGGACAAATGAGAAGCAGGAATGCTGGTGGGAAGACTGGGGCTGCTGCAGTCTCTGGGAGGAAGCCTGGTTCAAGGCAATGACAGTGGCGGTGGACATACAGGGCAGAGATGGAGACCTTGTGGCCATGAAGGCAAGATCCCTGGTGTTCCTCACACTGCCCTAGAGGAAAGGAGCATCCACCCTCAAGAATAGGGACCCTCTGCTAAATGATGTGCCTAGAGAGACATGCTTTTCCAGTCGGCACTAGGCACTTTGTGGACCAGCTCGGGGCTTTGACTGGACAGCCGACTGAGACAGAGGACAGTCGCCTAGGAGGGCATAGGGAAGGGAGGATCCCAATGTAGACCTCCTCCCTCCTGCTCCCCACTACTTCCTGGTGCTCCCACCAAAGTGAGGCACCAGGGATGCGACAATGTCCCCATGTGACAATAGGGGACATGCAACAGACGTAAAGGTGTGGGGAAAGAGAATTCTAGGTTTGACAAGAAACTCTTCCCAGTGGCTATTGCTGGGTATTGGTAGAGTGGATGAAGAGAAGTGAATTTTGGCTTATGCACTGAGGCGTTCTGTGGACGTTCTTACAAAGAATGTGTTTCATTGAAAGAAAAATAGAAACGTTTTGAAAAGGAATAAACCCCTCTCTTTGGTGGGGAGTGTGGATCTCAGTTAAGATTTCAGACAGCACTTTGCAAATTGAGGGGCTGGGATAATGGATGAGTGACATTTCCACCCCCTCTCGTGAAAAAGGCCCAGGCAATGTCCTCAGGCTGACTGTCCCCTCAGCTCAGCACCCTAACTGACCTGAACCCTGGTAGGTGACCAAACTCAGCTTCCCTGGGCTCCTCAATTTACCCTTATCCCATTAGCCTCCTGGAGCCAAGCAGAGTGTGTACAAAAGGGATCTCAAGTTGTAGGCCTTTGCTGAGGCCCTGGGAATCAGTGACAAGTTGAATGGTATAATAAGTTAATTAAAGCTATCCCATATGTATGTGATACTAGGGCAGAGGAAGAGTTTTGACCAGGAAATCACATGGGACACCTTGACCTCTGAGCCCCAGACTCCTTGAAGAAACTTAGGCCAGTTACTCCCTGTGCCTGCCTCAGTTTCCCCATCTATACAATAAGGAGGCTGGAAGACATGGTCTCTTTAGGCCGTGCCAGCACTAACGTTCCAGGAGTCTCTAATTAAAATTGTCCCCTGTGTATTAATCTTCTTGTCAAGTTTTAATTAATGGCTGATGGAGTCAGAGCAGGCACCAGCTGCCACTCCCCTGCTGGGAGGCAGGGGACACCCACAGGATGCTTGACCTGATAATCACCACTAAGTGGCCTTTATCCCCATACCCCACCTCTCCACCTCAGACCTCTCCTCAAAGCTCAATGTTTTTTTCTACTATGCTATACCACCTAGGGTTTGAGGGAGTGTGTGTGTGTGTGTGTGTGTGTGTGTGTGTGTGTCTGTGCGCGTGCGCTTGGTTTGTGGAAAAGGGTATAACCTTCATCTCAACTCAAGCTACTAACTAGTTCTATGATCTTTTTTTTGTAACTTAATCTCCCTGAGCTTTGTTTTCCTCTCCCATCAAATGGGAAGAGCATTTGGCCTCAAGTAAATAAAATAAAATAAAAGGCTTACATAATAAGCTCATTCATTATCCCACAGAAGAAGTCCTCCATAAGGGTGTTTCAATAGTTGGTTTATTCAGAATCCAGGAGGCCAGTTCCCTCCATCGTTCTGTTCTTGACTTCTGTCCTCAAGCCTGTCTCCTCATAGTCATAAGGTGGCTAATCAGCTCCCAGGATGGCACTCTCATTCAATAAGACCCCAAGACAGGAAGAAGTCATGGCTTTGCTTTGGGTCACTTTTTCAGAACAAAGTGACCTTGCCCAGTAAATTCCAGCAGCTTTCTGTTAATGCTTCTCACTGTACAGAATTGTCACATGCCAAACTGAAGCCAACCACGTGGCAAAGAAGTTAAAATTATCGTGGCTGACTGAGATCAGTACTCTCAATCCTGGCTACCCATTAGAATTTCCTGGTGTGCTTTTAAAAAAAATACCAGTGCTCAGACTGCTCTCCTGGACCAATTTAATCTCTGGAAGTAAGGCCCAATTACTACTATTTTAAAAAACCTTTGCAAGTGAGTGAAATATGCAGCCAGGGGGATGAACCACTGGCTGAGACTAACCAAGATCAAGCCCCCATAGTGCAGCCTCCCACATGCAGGTTGCTCAGAAGTGGATGAACAGATTGGGGTCTGAAAGGGAAGAGGAAGTGGTGATGAATGGTTAGCTAGTCAATATCCACACAGCCCCTGCTCCCATGTTATCACCAGAAGTAGGGTTGAAATTTGTGGAAATATGTATCCTCCAGAGGTATTTCTTCCCAGGACTGGCCCTGCCTTTGGACTGGAAGACTCTGGCTACCCCAAGCAGTTATTTCTAAATCTGGCCACATGTCAGATTCTCCTGACGTGCTTGTTAAAAGTAATGATCCCTGGGCTAGGGTGTGGTTCAGTGGTAGAGCACTTGCCTGGCATGCATGAGGCTCAGGGTTCTATCCCCAGAACTCCCAATGAAACAACAAAAATATCAGTCCTTTCTGGGCCTACCAATCATAGAGCCCAAACACACACACACACACACACACACACACACACACTCACACACACACACACACGTTAATTGCTCCAGTAGGTCTTAGGCAGCCTATCCATAGTGATGTTTTGAACTCACTGCTTCACAAATGTCCCTCATAGCCTTGAAATGGGCCTGGAACTCCATCATCAGGTCTGCTTTCCTAAGTCACCATTTCTATTACCAACTCCCCTGCCCCCAATTAACTCGCCACATTCTTGATTTTTAAGGAAAGATAGTTGGAAAGATGCTGTGCCTCTCTTGCCTTTAGTTCTTTTTCTTAAAACGAGGGTAATAATGGTTGCCTCATTTGTAATTGCAAAGGGCCCATGAAAAAGTGGAAAGTAGTTTGTCACCAGAACATGCAAAGGGCTGGTGAGAAAATACCTGTGCCCTGGGAGACTGGAGGTCCATACTCCAGTTTTGTCCCAGGTCACCTGGGGTTTGACCTTTCTGTTCTCCCAACCCCTAAGCCCCTATGATAATTTTACTGACTCATGAAGGGCTTGGTTTGTGGGTGGAGTCTTCTGTTTTGCGGCATTCTTACTAACAAGAAGCCCCTCTTCTGCAGAAATCTCTTGGCACTTTAGCAAGTCGCCTTGCCCTGATGGGTAGGACAGAAGTCATCCGGGTTTCACAAGCAAGGGCACAGGGGAAAGGCTGGACTGGGGAGTTCTTCTCAGGGGAGAAAGGCTGGGGTGGTGGTGGGGTCCAGGATGAGGGCTAGGGAAGCTCTAAATTTATGAGGGATAATTCCAAAGACCCATGTCCCAGGCCTCAGGATTTCTGCTAAGAGTCTGCGGGACCCTTAGCTCCATTCACTGGCATTCCCAATGTCCCTGCTCCAGAGGAAGATTTTTTCCTCCTTGTCTCCATGTGATTTATTGAACACCTACTATGTGCCAAGTTTTTGAGGGGTTCACCAGGTCTATGGATCCCAGCCATAGCCCCCAGGCTCTGCAGCCCCCCTCAAGTCCCTGGATCTCCCATTTTCCCACTTCTCTTTGCTCCACATCTGGCTCTGGGTCAAATGTGGATCTCCTTTCAGCCTGAGAGCGTCCATCTGTAGAGCCAGAGCCGGAGCCAGAGGCAGTCCAACAAGGAGCTCATCCATCAGCTGAGTCCAGGCAGGGGCTGGGAAAGACCACAGGGTGTCAGACCACCCAGGACGCCGAAGGAAGAGAGGAGCTTCTGGATCTCCTGGCCAGGAGGTTTGTTCTGGCCCAAACTTCCAAGGAGTGGGAGGATCCAAGACGGAGCATGAGGAATCCTGAGTCTAGTTCTCAGAGGACCAATAACGCTCTGTGTGACCTCAAACATTCCCTGCCTCTCTCTGGGCCTCAGTTTCCTCATCTGTAGCATGAACAAGTTGAATTCAAATGCCAGAGTCATGGAATCTCAGGGTCAAAAGTACCTTTCGAGGTCATCTAGCTGCAGCCTCCACCCAGGGGTCAGTTGAGCTCTGCTGGCTCACCTCTATTGATGGGAGGCTCCTTCCTTCCACTGGCATTCTGGGATCAGTCATTCCAAGTGGTCTTCCTGTGGCTTCCACCAACAGGTTCAAACTAGCTCTGTCTCCTGTGGCTACACATGGCCTGTGCCCTGTGACAGCCCTTCAGATGGCTCAATCCCAAGTTGACTCTATTCCAAGCCAAATGGTCCCTTCTGCTCAGACTGTTCTCACAGAGCCTGCTCCGTGATCCCTCACTGGTTGAGGCCTGTCACTGGACAAAGTCTCCCAGGTATGGTCTTGGCAAGGACTCAGAGGGCCAGAACATCACCTTGCTCCTTCCAGACACAATAGGTCTTACAGCTTGTCACCTTTTTAAATATTTAATTTCTAGTTGTAGTTGGACACAATACGTTTATTTTTATTTATTTATTTCTATGTGGTGCTGAGGATCAAACCCGGCGCCTCGCACATGCTATGCGAGTTCTCTACCGCTGAGCCACAACCTCAGCCCCAGCTTGTCACCTTTGGGGGGGGGTCTCTTTGGGGGTCTCTTCTAGCTTAATAGCTCCATGGAGAATGGTTTTCTGATTTCTATCTGTTATCCCAGTGCCTGGTTTAGGTATGTGTTCAGACCTGTATTTGGAACGTAAGCAACTCCTGGTTCAATCCCTGGTACAACAACAACAATAACAACAAAAAGACACCTATGCGAGCTGGAGGCCTCTGGGTGCATGTGTGAGCACATGTGTACGTGTGCATATGCTTGTCCCCAGAGGCAGCCTGAACTGCACGTGTGTACTGGGCCATGGAAGGCCCAAGACTACCCAGATACATCCAGGCATCTCCAATACCTGCATTCCTGCTCTATTTGTCACACAGTGAGGACCTGGAATAGGGGCCTGGTGACACTGGTGTTCATCAGTTCCCAAGTCCTGAAGAGGCTGGTATCTATATATGCAGCCTGGGGACCCAGAGTGTCCCTTGCAATTCTATGTGCAACTTGCCCATGTTGTTTATGTCTTGAAGAGGTGGCTGTGTCCCATCTGTTGGCAGGGGTGACGTGGAGATGTATCTGAAGCTGTAGGAAATGACTGTGCCCCGTCAGTCGGCAGGCGTGTTCCTGGCTGGGAAGAGGAGGTAGGATGGAGGTGGAGCCCTGTCACTTGATAGGGGTATTCCCAGCTGTCTGCATTGTGGGGGCGGGAAGCTGCCCTGGCAGGCAACTGGGGGATCCTGCCCATGCCTGCTCTGACGTGGCTCATCGATGTGTGTCTGTGTGTGTGTGTGTGTCCTTGTGCCACTCAGCTGTCATCAGCCCCAATCACCACAAGGGAAGTCAGCCTTGCCAGAACTCAAGGTCATAAGAAGGACACTTCAATTATTCCAATGTCATCTGTCTGGGTCCCAGTGGAGAGGACAGACACAGGCTTCAGGGCTGGCTGTAGAGAGAGCGTGCCAGAGAAGAACAGGGCAGATGAAGGGAAGAAGAGGGAGGGCCAGAAAGGGAACCCATTGGCCATCTTGAGCAGAGGGAGCCAACAGAGGCTGTCCAGACACACAGTCACAGATGGGGCATTCTCAGAGCCAAGTGACACAGTTGCTGGACTGGCAGGTGCAAGTGTGAGTTTAGGAGTCAGATAGTCCTGGTTCTGGCCTGGTTCTGCTGCTTCCTGGCAACTTGGCCCTTTTCTCATCTGTAAAATGGGCTGGCTGGGCAAAGGTGTGGCTGAGGTATACGCCAGGAAATACAAGGCCCCTTCCTGCCTGTCCCTCCCTCTGCGGCTATCTGAGAGAGGCAGATGGGGCTGGCCATTGCCTTTTGGGGACCTCTACCACGCTTGTCTGCATTCTAGTCCAGAGTTTTGATTCTCTTGGCTCGGTCCCCTTGACTGGGAAGCCTAGTTGACATAAAATGAAGGAAGGGACCAGAGTCTCTGTGAGTGACTCCTTGGTCGTTTGGCTCACACTTGGGGATTACTGTCATTCCCCACGTGTAGGATCTTTCTAGAAACCCAGCCAAAAATGGCTCTTTCTTCTTCCATCCCTTCCCCAGAGGGGAGAATGAGTGTTGGAACCAATGAGGAAAATGAGGCTGTGTTCAGTGACTTCTCTTCAGGTCACACAGCTGTGGGACAGACACAGGTTTCGAATCTACCAGACCACACCCATTGTCCCTTTCATCTTCTATATCATCACGCTACTTCCCCCATCCCACCCCCAGCATCCGAGGCCCTGGCCGCGACACACTGACTACTCAGGATTTCCAAAACACTCCCGGTGTTTTCCTGCTTCTGTGTTTTTTCCTCACTCCAATTCTTTGGCCTGGAATGTTCGTTCACCTAGTGCTGCCCTGACCGCCCCCCCCCCACTTCCACCCCTTCTCACCTCCTGGGCCTGTGCAAATCCTCCTTATTCTTCAGAGCTGCAACGCCTCTTGGGATTCCTGGAATCTGGGGGACTTTCTGGGCTCCCAGAGAGCTTTGCTCCTCTCTTCTGTCACTAGACGCCGTGCCCACAGAACAAGATGAATCTTGAAGATCACTGAGTCAAACTGTCTCTGTGTTCGGAGGAGAAACCCAGGAGAGCCAGGGAAAAGATGGGGCTCAAGTACACACTTGCTCTTCTCCCCAACCCTCTGACCACTGTCTCACTCTCTTACCTGTTGAAGGTCCTCAAGCCTCTAGGACCCCTCCCTCCTCTGCCTCCCTTCCCCCACCTCCCCTTCTCTCACCTCCTCAGCTCTCCTTTCCTTTTCCTACCCCTTCCTTTCTTCTTTCTCTCCTTATTGGAAGTTTATCTATGATTAAGGCCTTAAGGAAAGTATTTCAGGGGGCGGGGGTATTAGGGATGGAACCCAGGGTTTCTGTACATCTGAGCTACATCTCCAGTTCTTTTTATTATTTATTTATTTATTTTTATTTTGGGATGGGGCCTCTCTAAATTGCTGAGGCTGGCCTCAAACTTGTGATCCTCCTGCCTAGGCCTCCTGAGTTGCTAATGAGATTTTGAAGCACAGGGACCGACATTTGGGCTCCAGCCAAGATAAATTAGAACAGAGTTTCTGGGCCTAGGGCCCAGGCAATGGCATTTTTATAAGCTCTCCAGGTGATTCCAATGTGAAGCCAGGATTGAGAATCTCCTCTTTGGGGAAACTTTATAAGGATAGACCCTGAAGATATGTTCAAGTCACCTAGGATAGCTTTTGCCTTAAATGTCTGCCCCCTATCAAGCTCTGGGGCTTGCTGATCATTTTGGCAAGTCTGGCTGCTGAGTGTATGGGGTACCTCCCAGCCCTGAGAGGCCAGCTGTGCCTCCCTCTTCCCTCCCTTCCTTCCTCCTGCCCATCTTTGAAGGAGGAGGGGTGCTGATGCAGAAGAGGCGAGGGGGCTGAGAGCACAGCTGGGATTCCAATCACCTCCAACCACAAAAATCCATATTAAGCCATCTCTTCCCCCTCCCCCCAGGCTAGGCTGTACAGAAGCACCCCACTTCCCGAAAGCAGCCCTGAGGCCCCAAGTTGATACAGGGAAAGGGGCTCTGCATGTGGATATTAAGGAGAAGGGGAGGGAACCCTCAACTGTCCCTTGTTTGGGGGATGTGTGGGAAGCTCTCTGTGTCCCTTGAATCTGATCAGCGCCTAAGTCCCCACAGCCTCCCTGGCCAAGAAAAGGAAGGCATAGGGGGCCATGGGGGAAGGTGGGTTTCTTCACCATGGGACAAATGTCACCCTTCCATCTAAAACAGCAACTTCCCGGGAGCAGATCCAGCTGAACTGGTTCCCCTTCCTCTTGCCAAGATGGAACTGGGTATCGATCATGGAGTGCAGGCTTTCTCTTCCAGGAGCATCCCTCCACCAGCCTCCTTTCCTTACCTTGGCTAAGCAAATCCAGATGACCAACTAAAAAATTCCATTTGATGCTGCTGGGTTACCAAGTGTGGAGAGCAAGGAAGGCCTGAGAAGTAGGGTCACACTTTGATAGGACTCTTGGCCCAGGAAGATTTTGCAAAGCCAAGGGCTGCTGGGATTGGAGACTGGAGAAACCACAGTTCATCCAGGGTCTGCTCAGAGCCTGCAAGGAAATGCACAGGCCAGGCCTGATCTGGGCTTCAGGAAGATTCCTGGGGCCTCAATGAGCAAGCTGTTGCCAGAGGGACGGAGCAGGGGCAGAAACAGAAGGTGACAGGCAGATTCACATCTTTATCCTGAAAGCCGCTGGGAGGTACGGATGTGTAGGTGCCCCTTGGCTTACAATGGCCAGGTCCCAGTAAACGCACTGTAAGTGGAAAAGAATCCTAAGTCAAATATGCAATCACTGTGCCTCCAGAACATTGTAGCTTAGCAACACAGCATACTGTAGAATATCAGTTGTTTCCTCTTGTGATCATGTGACTGAGCAGAGGCTTCTGCTCACTGGCCCTGCCCAGCATCATGAAGGGTATTGTATTGCATCCCACCATCCCAGAAAAAGATCACAATTTGAAGTGCAGTTTCTACCAAATATGTATCAGGTTTGCACCATCATAAAGCCAAAAAAGCATTAGTTGAATCATCATAAGTTGGGAACTATCTGAACTTGAAGGACAGTAGGTAAGTGAGATGACAAATTGGAGATATATGTCTGGGTGTGGTGGTGCTCATCTGTAATCTCAGTGACCTGGGAGGCTGATGTAGGTGGATTGCAAGTTAAACCCAGCCTCAGCAACTTAGTGAGACCTGGTCTCTAAATATAAAAAATAAAAAGGGTCAGGGATGTGGTTCAATCCCTGGTCCCGTATTTTTATATATATATATANACCACTGAACCACATCCCCAACCCTTATTTATTTTTTTATTTTTAAATTTTGAGACACAGTCTCACTAAGTTGATGAAGTTGCCCTTGAACTTTAGATCCTCTTGCCTCAGCCTCCTGAGCCACTGCACCTGGCTTAATGAAGCAGTTTGAATGTCAAGGTGAGGAAGACTGGGCAATCTTTTGGATATTTATGGCACAGTTTCACTTGCTCTCTTAACACGTTCTAATGGCTCCTAGCATTCTTAGGATGCAGGCTAAATTCCCTCCATTTGCCAGTAAGGCCTAGGTGCTCAGGTGCCCAGCGATTTCTGCAGGCTCATCTCCTACCAGGTAAGACCCTATCCCCCAATTTATAGCTTCGCCTCTCTATATCCACAGCGTCATGTGATCAAGTTTCTCAATTGCTCAACGTTCTCTTACCTTTGTACATACTCTTAGCTCTGTGAGAGGACTTCAATGAACCACATACAGGATTTGATTAGTTGCTTCCCTCCTTCCTTCTTTCCTTCCTTTCCTCTTTCCTTTTTTGGTAATGAGAATTGAACTCAGGGATACTCTACCACTAAGCTACATCCCCAGTCCTTTGTATTTTGTATTTTAAGACAAGAGTCTCATTAAGTTGCTGAGTCTGGTCTCAAACTTGCAATCCTCCTGCCTCAGCCTCCTGAGTCACTGAGATTACATACATGATCCATTGTGCCTGGCCTGATACTCCTCTTCTGGGTTCCCTCAGCCCCTGGGATTACACTCATCTCAACTTCTTGTCAACTGATCAGTGATTTTCTGGTTACTTATTAGATGAGACTATAAACTGAAGTGGGTGCAGGGATTGTGACTTGCTCACTGCTGTCCCCCATCCCCTCAGGCAGTACCTGGTACCACCTGTTCATATATGTTGAAGGGACAAAGTGAGGTGAGGAATATCAAAAATGATGTACAGCTGATGGGGGGTGACATTATTCCTAGAATTCAAGGTTGAATTGTGTTTTAGGAGTGGGGCTGTGGGGGAGGGGAAAGAAGAGCTTTGCTTTAGAACCAGTTGAGCTGGAGGTGTCTGAGGGTCACCCTGGAGGACACATGCAGGAGGCTGTCAACTCTGTGGGCCAGGAGCTCAAAAGGAGCAGTTTGGACTGGAATGGTCTGCCCAGAGGTGAGAGCTAAAACTGTGGGAATGAATTTGAAACTTGATGTTTTTGATTCCTAAGTCAACAGCCAGCCAAGAACCAGTCTATTTTGAAACACTGGTGGCCAAGGACGTGACAGGAAGAGATGGAGGGAGGCAGTGGGAGGTGGCGCCCACCCCTGTGGGGTTCAGGGGGATCCCTGCCCCAGCTGTCACACACCTCTGCGGGGAGAGAGGGCCTGGCTGGGGAGTTGGCTTGGGAAGGAAGGCTGGACAGAACAGAGGTCCTGCTGGCCTCTCTCTGTAGTCCCCACCCCTCCAGGTGCCACCAGTTCTCCCTGGGTCCTTCCCCTGGCTGGAGCCATGGAACCTGGTTGGCGGTGTGTTCCCCCATCTCCACGGGCTCATGACACCCCTTTCCCTCCTGCCTCTTCCCTGCCCTAGGCCAGCCTCGGTAACTCGATGCGCCTTCTCTGTCCTCAGCCGTGCCAGGAACCATGCCAAGTGCTGTGCTTCCTGGCCTGGGGTGACTCAGGCTTCCCTCCCCAGATCCCCCACCCTCAGCCCCATAGGCTGAGCATCAGAGGAACTGAGAGCAGTGCAGACCCACGAGCCGGAGGGCCATGGAGGCAGGCCCAGGCCCCGGCTCCTGATGCCAGCCAGGTGGCATTCCAGTGAGGGGTACAAGGAACAGGGTCAGAGCTAGAGGTACTGCTGACAAACTGTCAGGACTGGGGACTGCTCGGAGGCCTGGCAGGCTAGCCTGAGCATAATATGACCATACCTTAGAAACCAAGGAGTCCATAAATGCATATTATGTTGCAAGGTCAAGCTCATTTTGCAGCAGGGCAAGTCTTCTCCTGTCCAGACTCCGAGTTCTCCACTACAGATGAAGAAGACATTTGAGATCCATGGGCCTAACATCAAGTCCTGGTGCCACCTCTTCCTCGCTGGACAACTTGGAGCAAGGAAGTCACTTTGCTTGTGGAAACCTCAGTTTGCTCATCTGTACAATGGGGACAAGAATAATCCCTTCCTCCCAGGGTTGTTGGGAAGATGAGATAAAGAAGCATATGGGGAGTGCTTTGTGAACAGTCAGGGGCTGTCATAGGAGGGGTGTTATATTTATCTACATAGCTTGGATGGAGAAGAAACAGGTGGCTTTTTGCTTCTCTGTCATCTGGGGGCACATTCCCCAGTTCTTTCCACTTGATACAGTGGGATTCCTTGAGGCCTTGGCCCATGGAGGGTCAGGACTCAGAACGCTGGGTTCATGTGTGGCTGGAGGATCTTCTGCAAGCAGCTGGACTCTTTGGAGCCCCAGAGAGGTGTACAAGGAGGGGCAGAGAAAGGGCGATTTTTCTCCTCCACTTCCCCTCCCAACTGCTCTCCCTCCTTGTGGCTGACATGATCAAAGCAGAGGTTCACACAGAGGTGAGGCCCAACAGCCCAGCAATGCCCTTCCCAGATGTGGCGTGGGGAGGGGGTTGCAGAAGAAATATGGCCATGTGGAGGGCTTGTGCGTGTGTGATCATAGAACAGGGCTGGGTGGGGCAGGGGCTGGGGGCGAGTTCCTTGCATTGCTGAGGGTTTGCTCTTTTCTCTTGGTTGCTGGGAGCCTTGGTCTTCACCCCCTCCCCTGTGCTCACTGCAGAGCTGTGCCCACGGCCCCCACTCAGGCTCAGTAGGAAAGAAAAGCAGGCCACCAACCTGGCTGGCCACAGAGTGCATTAGCAGGCCACCCCCTGAGCAGCTGGGCAACACTCCGCCTCCCGAGTGCCACCTTGCCTCTCGGTTGCATGTGCACCCACGGGGCCCCTCAATTCCTGGGCCGACAATTGGAGAACTCTTCTGCTGGCCCCTGATGGCACAAGTGTCTGACGTGTCCCACTGCCTGGGTTTTGCCCACCCCTTGCGTGCATAAAAAGTGGCCTGTGCTAGGGAGCAGGGGTGTTGTCCTCCTGGCCCAGGACAGGGACTTCTGTGTGGCAGTAGGGCTGTGCACTGGCCTGGGCTGGAAGATGGGAACAGAAACAGTCGCTTTGTTTTAGAGAAGAGGAAGAAAGATGCTGTCCCTCCTGGGTCCACTCCAGTATCCCAGGGGCTTGTCTGCCAACTCGACCAGGAAATGTGCCTTCCAAACAATGCCCAGGCCAGCCCACCCTACGCCCCACTTCCCATCCTTGGTGGAGATCTTGGGGGAGATGCCTCTGACCATTGTTTCCAGAGACAGCTCACTAGGGTCAGGCCTAGGACAGGCTGGAGTCCTCAGCCCCCACACCCTATAGGGAGGCACATGATGTCCCAGAGAAACAGTCCTTCCAGCCTTTGTTCTTGGCTGGGCAGGAAGCCACACAGGACACCAGGGTTGGGTGAAAGGCAAGCATTGGGTAGACAGTTTCCCTTTTGATTTCCCTTGGGAAGGGTTTTGAATGAGAGGAGACCGAGGTAAGGAGCAGATACTTGGCTCAGGATCATGGTAGAGTTAGAATGGCACCATAACATGGAAGGGACCCTAGAGTTGATTTAGTTACCCTCTTGAATTTTGGGGAATGGGTTTGTCTTGATCAGGGTTATGTCCTCATAAATGAGAACCATGCCTGGCACAAAGTAAGTGTTCAATAAATATTTGTTGGGCGTATGACTCTCTCTGCATTCCAATCTGATTTTCCACTCACATCACCGAAAGCTGACAATTCTCCTGGTACTCTGGACTGGGAGTTCTGTTATATCCCTCCCTCCGCCCTTCCTTCCTTCCTTCCTTCTTCCCCTCCTTCCCTCCCTCTTTTCTTTTTTCTTTTCCTTTTCTTGCTCTTTCTTTCTTTTAGCACTGGGGATTGAGCCCAGGGGTGCTCTTCCACTGAGCCACATCACCGGTACTGTTTATTTTTTATTTTGAGACAGGGCCTCAAAAAAAGTTGCTGAGGCTGGTCTCCAACTTGCAATCCTGCTGCCTCAGTCTCCCCAGTCACAGGCCTATGTCACTATGCCCGACTAGCCACATTACTCTCTAGCCACATTGCTTTTTAGCTAAAGGACGGCAGGACTTGGTTTCTTTCTTTGTAAAATGGAGATAGTTGTTTCCATCTCTAAGTTGTTGAGAGTCATTTTCCTGAGGTACCTTTGGGAGTTGTCATGGTGCATAGTTTAAATATTGTTCTTTCCCCTTTCTTCTCTCTGAGTCTTCTGTTCCAGCAGCCTTAGACATTCCTTATTATTTCCTTTGATCCTCACAAACAAGCACTATCAGACGTGGTGTTGGCAAGATCCCCATTTTACAGATGTTGAAACTGAGGCCAGATGAGAGCCATTGTGGTCACACAGAATGAGCGAGTCAGGGTTTGAACAGCATTCTGTCTGGTTCCTCGTGTTTTTCTCTGATGTATTACTTGCCCCTTCCCACAGATGATAGCTTCTGTCTGACTCTAGCCTTGGGATGTCAGGCTCTTCTCTATATTTCTACGGGCCTTGCTTTCTTCAGCTATCTGATGGGAACACTTATCCCACATGCCCCACCCTTGATGACAACCAGATTGGATTGACCACTGGTTGCCCTCCCTCTGAGTGACTCTAGACCATGTGCCTTGGACTGCCATCCTCCAGGCATTATTGGGGAGGTAGCTGAAACCCCCACCCTTTTGTGCTCTTTCCAGGAAATATCCGAAAGCAAGGGAGTGAGAGGGACATTATTAGAGGGATAACGTTGGGTCAACTGTTGTTTATTAAAACAGCAGTAAATCATTTTAAAAACTATTAGCAACAAATGACTTTTGACACAGTACAACCAATGAGGACACACCAGTGCATTGCGGGTCCTGAGGGAGAACTGCTGGTGTTTCTGATTGCTCTTTCGGGAATGTGTAAAGTCCCATGCAAATGCGAGCAATGACTAGCATTGTTCTTATAATTAGCATTGTTCTTATTCTAGGAGGGAGGGTATCCGGTAAAGATTAAGACCAGAGGCTCAGAAGCCAAACTACTTGGGTTAAAATGCTGGCTCAGCCACTTCCTGGCTGTATAACAGCAGGCAAGTTACTTGTTAGCTTGAGACCTCAGTTTCTCCACCTGCTAAATGGGAATAATAACAGTGAGAATCAATTGAGATAAGTTAAAAGTGCTTAGCACAGTGGCTAGTTCAATGGTCCACAAACTACAACTGCCGGGCAAGTCTGTTTTTATAAATAAAGTTTTATTGGACACAGCCATATTGATTAGCTCACCCATCATCCATGGCTGGTTTGTGCTATAACAACAGAGATGAGTGATTGCAACATTAACTCTATAGCCTGGGAAGCATAAGATGTTTATTTTCTGGTCCCAGGCAGAAAGAAAGTCTGCTGACCCTTGTGCTAGTTCATAGGTGAATTACCAGTAAATATTAGCTGCTATTACTCCACTTCATTTAATTCTTCCAACAGCTCATTCATTGTGAACATGAGGATCCAACTCCAGAGAGGGGAAGTGACTTGTCCAAGGCCACACAGCTAGGATGGTTCAAGACTGGGAGTTGAACTTTCAGCTCCAGGAACTTTCTCGAATGTGATACTGACCAGGAATTCTCCCATGCTTGGAGTCCTTGGGCTTTGAGTTCTTCCTGAATTATGACTTAGGAGGAACTGGCTTAGCTCCCTAGGCAAGGAAGGCCCACTGCCAAGCCCAGGGACACCTCCTCCCTCTCTGTGCCAAAGGCTCTACCCAGCCAGCAGGCATAGAACAGCTTTTTTGCACCATTTAGGCCTTTCAACAGCCTTGTCTGCCTTCCTCTCCTTGGGCCCATTGCCTTGCTAGGCTGGGCTGCAGTGGCCGCCTCCCTGGGTGATTGATGTTTCTGTTCCACACTCAGGACTCTGCTGTCTGCTTATTGGCCTTGCCCTTGTTCTTGTAGTGGACTGGTCTGAGGCCATTTCCATTTCCTTTGGTGTGTTCTCCTGTCCGATTGCAACTATGACATAATTATGTTGTTCTCCCTTATCCTTAATCCTCTCAAACTGCCTAGTTATCTTTAATTTCCTGTCCATTTCCCATACCGGGGAGTTAAGTGGAGCTGAGTCAGGCCCGCAGTGATGGAGTAGCGTGGGAAAGCTCAGAGATGCTCACCCTGGGTCCCTGGAGCCCAGAGAGGTAGCTTGGGCCCCGGAGCCTGTGGAGGCTGGCAGGATATACCACCCCCAGGCTGGGCCCCCGCTGCTCCAAACCAGAAATCATTAGCAGACAGCAGCGCTGGGTCTCTGGGGCCTTCCTCCCACTTGGGCACTCTAGGTTCTTTTGAACTAGTAGGATCAATAACCTCCAACATTTCAACCTCCCTTAGCCACCTATATCAAATAATACACTCTCAGATACCTGTCCCAGTGTCCCTAAGTCTCATGGACCCAGCAGTGACAGGCCCAGGACAAATTCTACCTAGACTGTGCTCTGTGTGTGTGTGTGTGTGTGTGTGCATGCATGCACATATGTGCAGTCTTGCACGTGTCCCCATGACCACAGACTTCCTTTGGCATAGAGTCTGGCATATTGTAGACACTCAGGATGTGGCATTTCCTGCCTCTCTTGGGTGACCATCGTGCCTAAGGTTCAGCAGAACTAGTCAGATCAGCACACAGTAGATATTTATTAAATGACTAGATTGACGAAGTGTGTTCTTCCTAAAAGTGTCCTCTGTGCGTGTATTCATGTGCACGTGTGTGCGTGTGTGTGAAATGGCTGCACCTTGGACATGGAGTGTGTGTATAGTATGTGTTACATGTGGGCAGCAGTGTGCATGACATGCTGCTCTGTTTGTCCCCAGGGGGTTGGGTGCAGGCAGGAAAGCACAGTCACTCAGAATCTGGGGCACATACTCAGAAGTCAGAGTGACCCAGACTTGAGTCCCAGCTCTGCACTTTCTCATGGTATCACCTTGGTCCTTCCATCTATGGAAGTCCTAGCTTCGCTTCCTGTCAAAAAGGGAAACACATTCCAAATACCAAACTCACAGGGATGTAAGGAGCTTTAAATGCTCCAGTGTACATCAAGCTCCTACTATGTGAACGACACATGCTGAGTGCCCTATAGGGGATGGTGGCTGATGGTGAGGATGATCATTAGGATGTGGAGCAGCTTGCCTGTCAGGGGCACATGGCGGTGCCAGAGTGGGAATGCAAGCGTGTGCATGTGCTTGCTGTTGTGGAATGTTGTATGATGACAAGTCTAGAAGGATTGGGTAGCCCCTGGGGACGCCCCTTGGGAAGGGAAACTCAAAAAGCAGGGGCACAGGTAGCTTCAGGTACAGGGTGATCTGGGAGCTGCTGAGACTTGGCTAGAAGTGTCTGATGACCTTTTTCTTTTTAATACTGTGACTTAATCCCAGAGACACTTTACCATGGAGCCATGCCCCCAGTACCTTTTAGTTTTAAGACAGGGTCTCACTGAGTTGCTGCAGCTGCCCCCAAACTTGCCATCTTCCTGCCTCAGCCTTTCCGAGATGGTGGGATGACAAGTGTGTGCCACTGCGTCCAGCAGCAGCTGGTGACTCACTGACTGTCTTCCCCCTGAGCAGCAGAAGGAATGGGGTGAAGGGGGCTAGGACTGTTGAGCTGGAGGTTCAAGAAGCAGCCTCCAGCAGGGCAGCCTGAGTTTCCCCCAAGGACCTCCGTGGCTCTCCCCCGAGCACGTCAGACCTTGGCTTATCCCGGAGAGGGAAGGAGAGCCAGAGAGGGCAGGCAGGCTGCAGCACAGGCCGGCGAAGGTGGAGAGTTTGCAGGGCTGCAGGGAGGAGAGACTGCAAGAGGCTGAAGAGCAACAAGGAGCAGAAGGGAGCAGGGGGTGGGGAGGAGACAGAAGGGAAGAGGAAGGCCCCTCCCCCTCCCCCTTCACCTGCTGCTGTCCCCTATAGGGTTACCTTATAGCCTCTCAGAGCCATGGGGCCAGTCTTAAGGGCCACTTCCAATGCCTGGGCTGCAGCTGAGAACATGGAAGGTAACCAGAACTGCAGGGTGACTCGGGTACCAGAATATGTGGGAGACATGATCCTTAATCCAGAACAGAATCTGGGAGCCAGACACCCTAGCTCTAGCCCCAGTTCTCCTCCAGGACACTGTCCCGCTGTCAGGCCCTCTCCTGGGGCTTCCATGTCTCAGGGCACCATCCTCTAGCCTGACTATGGGCCCTCGTCACTTCTGAGGCTCTGCTGAGGGTCATCTGGGATTTTCATGTACTCTGGATGGGAGGCCCCTGCCCTCACTGTTTGCAGTCCTGTCCCACTTCCATGCACTCTCCAGGATAGACCTGCACTCCGGCAAAGGATGCCTTCTTTGGCCATAGTTGATGTGGACATCAGAGGCCTCCATACTCCCCCACTCTGGGTCTTGACCCTCACTGTCTTTATTTTCTGTCTTAGAACCTGTCAATTTTCTCTAGGCCTTTGAATGCAGGGGCCAAACTGATATATCTCATTAATGATAAAAAATAGTAATGATTTTTGCCATTCTCAGGAATGATGGTGATTACCACCAATAAACATGGTGAAAGTGTCAATAGTGGTGATGAAAGTGTCAGTAACAATGGCATTGATGGTGGCGGTGGTGATGAAGGTAATGGTGAGGATAACAACAGAGTCAGTGATGGAGATGATGAGAGTGGTGGCGAGTGTGCTGATGGTAATGGTGTTAATGGACTTGGTAATGTTGACAGAGGTAGTGATGATGGTGGAGGTGATGTTGGTGGAGATGATGAAGGTAAAAGGGATGATGGTGGTGGAGGTGATGACGGTGATGTTAGAGGTAGAAATGGCAGCAAGGGAAAGGAGGAGGGTGAAAACGATGATTGAGATAGTAACAACCATGGTGATGACAGACATGGGGATAAGAGTGCAGATGTGGTGATGGTGTCAATGAAGGTGGTGATGATGGCGGCTGTGGTGCTTGTAGTAGCAGTGCTGATGGTGCTGACTGACGCAAATGTCTGGGACATTGAGAGCAGTGAATGAGACAGTGTCAGGATAGTGGAATTGGAGGTGAGAATGGCAACGCTAATGGTTGTGATAGCAATACAAATGGCGATGAGGAGAGAGATGGTAGTGGCAGTGGTGATGACAAGCAGAGCAATTACAGAGGGCAATGATGGTGATAATCTGATAACCGAGGATCTAAGAAGTCTACTTCCTACGCCTCTTATCATCCCTCTTCCTCTTCCTCCAGTAATTTTTGTCATACCCTCTATCTTACTTTGACTTTACTTTCCATGTTTCACAATCTCTGTGGAAATTAGAAAATGGGGCCAATAAATAAAGATACTGTGCAGCTGTTGGTTTTCAAAAGAGAAGCTGGGTTCCCCTGATCTCATTTGTTATTGCAGGTGTCTGAATTTAGGAAGTGGTGTCCCCCATTTCCACTAAAGTGAAACGGAGAAGAATTGGCATCAGGGACTCAAGTTGGGGGTTATGAAGAGCGTCACGATGGTGGGGCAGGCAACACTGGAAGGTGATGTCAGGAAGGCTATGGAATGTCTTGCCTTTGAGATGGCTCAGAACAAGAGAAGGCCCCCACCGGTACCAAGGAAGGATGATGAATGGCTTTGGGAGTCTGAACATTTACCTTGCCAGGCAGGGGCAGGAAGTAGATTTGTCTACTAAAACCTTGGGATGTGGGCTGGGGTGGTGGCTCAGTGGTAGAGTGCTTGCCTTGCACACGTGAGGTCCTGGGTTCAATCCTCAGCACCACATAAAAAACTAAATAAATATTCTGTCCATCTACAACTAAAAAAGTATTTTAAAAAACTTGGGATCCATCTCCAAGGCCAACAGTAAGGAGATGAGAAGAGGAGGTCAGGGAAGCCAACAGGCAACACAGCCTCGTGGTTTGGAGAAATGCTGGAGTTCTTGTACAGATTTCTTGTGGTTCTGAGTGGGAGGCGACCCGGGATGTGGGCCTCTGTGGCACTGCCTCTGGCCCTGCATCTGCCAAGAGGCCGCCCTCCAGGGACATTGCTTCCCTTCCCCTGGCAGGCTGTGGTCAGAAGGAGGGGAAGAGGAAGGAAAGAGGGAGGGGACCCTGCTGACAGTTCCGGGGAGGAATCTGATTTCTCCCACAAACTCTCAGAGCTCTTGCCTCCCCCACAGTTCCCCTTTCTAGGCCCTCACCTCAATTCTGAAGGCCACTCACTAAAGCCTTTGCAGGGACAAACTTTCTGTACCAAGTGGAAGGGTACCTAGGCAGCTGGTCACATGGCGAGGGTAGGGGACACAGAATCTTGCCTCAAAACATGGGTTTTACAATCATAAGCAGGGCCAAGTCCTAATTCCAATACTTTCTCACTGTGTGACTTCAGGCCTAGAAATGTCACTCTCTGAACCTCAGTTTCTTCCTCTGTAAAATGAGAGACTATCTTACTGAGTTTATCAGGATTAAATGAGATAATATACACAAGGTACCTAATACACTACTTGGCCCCTGGTAGACAGATGTTCGACAAGCATTTGTCTTCGTTCCCATATTCCTATCCCTTTCAGAAGAGAGCAGATATGCCTGAATCCCTACCAGGCACCTTACCAGAAGGGGATGCTTCCCACCTCACTATGACATCTGAGTCTCTTCCCCCTGAGTCTGGAAAAGTCCACATTCTAAGATTAAGGGGCCCAGGCATCCTTGTAACCCAGATGCTGGATTTGGAAGTGGTGGGTGGACTTGCTGGCGGTGTGACCTTGGTAATTGCTTTGCTTCTCTGGGCCTCCGTTTCCTCATCTGAAAATAAGGTTAATACTCCCTGCTCTGCCAGCCTCACAGGGTTATTATTGGACTTGAATGAGATCATGCTTTGGGAACTGGAAAATGCTGGATATGTGTGGGTGAGAGGGAGAGAGTGAGGGAGGTGAGGCTTAGTCTTTGCAGACTGTGTCAACACCCAACTCTGGGGATTTCCCCTTGGAGATAACATTGTCAAAGTATTTAGTGGTTCAGGGCTGGCTGGGGACATACATTTAAAGCTCAGAGACTATCTGTGTTCTGCTTGTGAGGAGTGGGATAGGAGAGTTCATTTATGTCCCTTGGCCTGTGTCACATATATGTATGTCAATTATGGGGTTTGAGTCAAGTGTATGGAGACATCTTGAGCCAGGTGATGACCCAAAAGGCCAAAGGCCACCCTCCTTTTTGCCCTCCTACCTTTTGGTCCTACTGAGACCTGAACTTGATTGGATTGATTGGACCAGGCTGATCTTCCCCCACCTATCACAGGGCACTGTGGATCACGTCCTTCTGGATGACCCAGAGCCAGAGGAGGGTTTTGTCGAGTTGGGAGTTTGGATGAGCTGCACATCTTTCTGGCATCCTCTGCCTGCAGGATGCACACAGGCCCTGCGTCTGAGGCCTGGCTGCTGTCACCATTAGTCTCCTTTCTCGCACCTTCCTCACTAATGGTCCACTCTTCCTTCAAACCGTAATGGCCAAGTGCTTCACACCTTCAGTTCTTATCAGTGGATCTTCTTTTTCCTGACTAATGTCTAATTCTCTACTGCAGCATCTGGGCAACCAGGGTCCCCTGTCCCTACAATGTGCCCCCTTTGTAGGAGAGCACTGTGGTGGGGACATGTCCCATAGCTGCCAGTGTGACGTGGGTGTGCTTAGAGACTTGGGTGTCATACTGCTGGCGTGTGGTGAGGATATGCTGGGTGTCACTACATGTCTATGTCTGTGACCTGTGTGGCTTGAGGTTCATGAACCCCCGACCCAGTTCCCAGTGTGTTCGGCTTAAAGCCTGGAGGGTCCAATTTCAGGTGAATTGGAGCCAAATTTTCATATAAGTTGTCCCACTTCCCACCCCCTCCCCCTGGCCCACAGGTCGGGTCACCCTCAGTTCCTGTGGCTTAATCCAAACCATCAGCTGAAGTTCCCTGAATCCTCTGCTTATGATGACCAGAGCGAGAGGCAGAGGGAAGGCAAGGAGGGACGGGGGAGAGGAGGAGGAGCAGGGGACAGAGGAACAGGAGAGGAGAGAGGGAGGGAGACAGAGAGGAAGAGAGGGAGAGGGAGAAAAAGAGAAGGGGGGGACAGAGAGGGTGTGAGGGAAAGCAAGAGAGAGAAAAAAAGAGAGAAGACAGAGAGGGCAAGAAAAGAGAGACAGGAGACAGAGGGAGAAGAGAGAAAAGAAAAGAAGAGAGAGAATGAGACAAAAGAGAAATGAGAGAGATGAAAGGAGAGAGAGCATGTGAGAAAGAGAGCAATAGAGAGAAAAGAGAGTGAGAGAGGGAGGGAGGGGGGGGAGAGAGAGAGAGAGAGAGAGAGAGAGAGAGAGAGAGAGAGAGAATATCAGGGAGCCCATTAATTAGAGGGACTGGCCAGGCCCAGACACTGTTCTAGGCCCGCAGATGCAGTGAGCACCAGGGGCCAGGTGAGGCCCATCCTGTGGCTCTGGTGAAGCACACTTTGTGGAGGAAGTGATGTTGGAGCTGATGTCCGCAGGTGTGATGTGTGGGAAATCTTGTGACTTGAGCACTTGGAAACATTTGCACGCCCTTTCTGGGTTACCCAGGCTCAAGCTGAGGGTGTGAGGTTTGGACACTTCCTCTCCCCCCATTCAACCGACTTGGCCTATGCTGCGGTCGCTCGTGTATTTAAATCATTCACCCGACAAACACTCCTTGTGCCTGGACTCTGCCTGGCAGTGAGCCAGGGCTTGGAAATCAATCCGTCCACAAGCCAGCAGGATTGGACGCCTGCTCTCCTGGCCTCTGCCTGTGCCTCACAGCTGCCCTCCTGCCATCACGGCCCTGCCTCAGGCTTCCAGGCCTCCCCTGTAGAGAGGCCTTCAGCAGCCTCCCCACCACTCTCCTCACCTCCATGCTCACCAGCTCACTGTCCCAACTGTAGCCTGGGGACTTTCACGTGAAGCTGTGCTTACTCAGTAAAAGTCACTGTGGTCCTACCGCAGGTCAGGCACAGTTCTAGGCACTCGGGAGCCATGAGTAGAGCAGGAAAATAAGCAAGACAATTTTATCGTTAGTGAAGGATGTAGTATGTGAGAAGCCGGCATACACTTTAGAAAAATAAGAGAAATGTAACAGATGCAGGAGTGTGAGGGACAATGCGGAACTACCTAAGTGAAATACGCCAATCCCCAAACCAAAGGCAGAATGTTCTCCCTGATCTGTGCATGCTGACTCTCAATAAGGGTGGGGGGCAGAATACAAGTTCACTGGAGTAGACACAGGGGCAGGAAGGGAACGGATGGGGATGGGAATGGGAAAGACAGTGGAGTGAATGGGACAGAACTTTCCTATGCTCATATATGAACACACACAGTGAAACTCCACATCTGTCCAACCACAAGAATGGGGAGCTACACTCCATGTATGTATACTATGTCGAAATACACTCTACTGCCATGTGTACCTAAAAAGAACAAATAAAACAGAATTAAACAAAACAAACAAAAAAACCTCAAACTACCTAAATGGTCAGGGTAGGCCTCATGGAGAAAGTGCTTTTTGAACAAAGACTTCAAGGAGGTGAGAGAATGGGTCACGTGAGCATCTAGGGGAGGCTCATTCAAGGCAGATGGAACAGCTAGTGCCAGGGCCATGAGGCAGGGCAAGCTGCATGCTTGGACAACAAGCCACAGCCTGGTGGCAGGGGCTGAGGAAGCCCTACCCTGAATGCAGCCCTTTCTGTTCAGGACATGCCTAGAGGCCCATCCCAACCTCGGAATGCATCCAACAAGATATTGTTCTTATTGCACATTTATCACTACTCTTTGGACTCCTTGCCAAGCACTGTCTTGCATACTTCACCCACAATCCTGTGCAGTTAACATTTGTGTCCTCACTTTACAATAAATAGGAACAGTATCCAGGTGCGGTGGTGCATGCCTGTAATACCAGCAACTTGGGAGGCTGAGGCAGGAGGATCACAAGTTTGAGGCCAGCCTGGACAATTTAGCGATACCCATTTGGCAAAAAAAAAAAAAAAAAAAAAAATGGCTGGGGATGTGGCTTAGTGGGAGAGTGTCCAGTTTGGCAGAAAGAATAGAAAACAAAACAAAAACCCCAGCAACAATAATAGCTGCTGTTATTACGTTTGGATACTAGGTTTGGATACTTCCTCTCTCCCACATTCAATCAACTTGGCAGATGTTGCGGTCGCTCCTGTATTTAAATCATTAAATGATAGATTTGGGGGCCAGATGGCCCACTCTGTTGTTTACTTGCTGTGTGACTTTCAGAAAATTGCTTAACCTCTCTCACAGAGAGAGGAAACTGGAAATGATAATAACAGTACGTAGCTCCTAAGCTCATATATTAAATGAGCCATATATGTAAAACTTATTTATTTATCCTTTCTAACACCTTTGTGTATATCAAGCCATTTAATCCTCATGACTACTGTAAGATAATATAAGCCCCATTATACATATGATGAAATTAAGGCATAGAGAGGTTGAATAACTTGTCCAAGGTCACACAGTTTGGTAAAACAGAGAGTTACAATTCAAACTGAAGTATTCTGGCTCCAGATATCTGCTCTTAACCCTTAGGCTATCAGGAAATCTACAGCTCAGAGACATGACTGGCCCAAGGTCACACAGCAAATCACTGATGAAGTTTGCCTTTGTGTTAACATTCTTGCCTCACAGCCCAGGATTCCTCCAATATGCCCTGCTTTTCTTCAGCTTTTCACTCTAACACTGCAAGCTGACACAGACCGTGAAGGTCCAGTGTTATCTTTGGACTCTATTTTGAAACATTCTTCTCATCTTATCACCTCTCCGACCGGCATGTTTCCAAGCAGACGCAGGGCGCTGTCACACTGGCTGTGCCCTGAATGGCAGAGGCCAGGAAAGGAGGGGGAGCTTCCAGCCAGGTGGGTGGCTTTTGCTGAAGGCATTTTTCCATTTAATGGACCGTCCCTCCCTAGTCTCCCAGGAAGTGGCGCTGGGGTCTGAGTGTTCACGCATGCGCGTGCCTTATGTGTGTGCCTGCCTGAAAGTGCCTGAAAGTGAGCAGCGAGAGACTGCGCATGCGTGTCTGGATTGATGGACGTCTCGGTGCATGTGAGTAACTGTGGCTGGTGAGTGAGGACAAGGGAGTGTGTGCATGATGGAGGGCGTGCGCATGTGCAGATGGGTGTGTGGGGGGGGGGGCGATTCTAGGGCACGGGGCTAAGCACTGGGCCGCTCTATGGATCTGGCTGGCCTTGGCTTGCCTGGCCCAGCGCAGGCACACCTGTTGGCCCAGTTCTGCAGCTCACATCAGAGATTACCTGGCGCTAGGCTTCAACTTCAGCCTTCTTCTCACTCCCTGCCTGGCTCACAGCCTCTCCCTTGAGGCCTTCAGGGCTTGTCCTGGGGAAGCAAAGAACATGGCGAGGGAGACAAGCACCTATGAGGCCCTGAGATTTAGCATGATGGTGTTCCTGGGGCCTGGACTCTCACCCTGGCTGCCCAGAATGGGGAGAGTTAACAGTCCTGAAATAATCTAACAACTCTGTTCTCCCCCATGGCACAGAATGGGAACTGTCTGTCAGTGTGTTGTCAGGAAAAGTGGAACCAGAAGTCTTTTAGTAGAGGGAATTCCATCCAGGAGGGTTAATTCAGGTAGCATAGGTTTGGGGGCCAGATGGCCTGACTCTGTTGTTTACTTGCTGTGTGACTTTCAGAAAGTTGCTTAACCTCTCTATGCCTTAGTGCCCCTATCTGGAAACTGGAAATGATAGTAACAGTATGTACCTCCCAGGCTTAGATTAAATGAGCCAATCTATGGAAAAGTGTTGAGAGTCACACTTGCCACACAGCAAGTGCGAGAATTGGGGGTAGTGAGCAGGATGGTGGCTGTGGAGTATACATGGCATTTGGGGGTTTGTGGGATCTGAGCCCACCTTACACAGGCACTTTGTGCTCTCTGGATCTCAACTTGCCCCCAGCATCTGGTCAGGAAATCCTTGCAGCAGCCCTGGACACCCTGATGGTATGAGCAGAAACACACAGTGGACCGCACATTGCCACTTGGCCCCCAGCTAGGGTTTCCAGCCATCTTTTTCTCAGAGCTC
The DNA here is from genome assembly GCF_001458135.2 of Marmota marmota marmota. NCBI lineage: Eukaryota > Metazoa > Chordata > Mammalia > Rodentia > Sciuridae > Marmota > Marmota marmota. The sequence continues at coordinate 3,560,331 of NW_026000294.1, read as the reverse complement.
CTTGACCATTCCGCTTCCAGAAATGCCTGCCCATCTGGATGTACACCAAACCCTCAGCCCATTCCAGGCGTGGCCCCAACCCTGTAATCTCAGCTCCTTGGAACATCCCGGCACACCTGCACAGCGGATGATTCACAAAGGGTTCACCAGCCATTAGCTCATTTGGCAGGTATGACAGTCCTGGGAGACTGAATTTCTTTTAACCTTTTTTTTTCCCTTGCAGATAAAAGTTGAGTCTCCGAGAGGTTAAGCGACTTGCCCAAGGTGGCACCTGCTCTTGTCCATGTTCCAGTGTCCATGTGTCAGAGCCAGGGCATAAATTCACAACTGTGTGACTCGAGACCCACATTCATAATCATGCCAATCATGGCCCTTGTAAGTCTGTGGACATGTCTTCCTCTCCTAGGGAAGTGCAAGCCTTCCCAGATCTCTGCATCCCTTTTCCCAGCAGTGCCCAGCAATGTCTAGCACAGAGCTGAGTTCCCAATGGGGTGCCCAGTGGACATCTGCAGAATGTGAGTGATTGCAAACCTGCCCGACTCAACCTACACTGATGTTTTGTTTACTTTAGAATGCTTCCAGGAAGCCAAGGATTAGTCACCAGGCTTACAAAATAAGGCCATTTGACATAAAAATCCGGATTTCCTGGTCTTCTGGAAAAATTCAGGAGTCCTGGCAACCTTAGACTTGTGTTCCAACATGGTGATACTCAACATTGTTCATGGAGCAGCTGCTGCTGCAGACAGGGCACATGCTGGATCCTTCACAGGCCCCACCACCCTCTCTTGTCCCCACAGCTGCCACCCCTCAACCTACTTGTACTGCTGTTTCTTGTCACTTGTTGAACTTTTTTACTTCCATCCCGGACTTTTTTTTCCCTTTGATACCAGGGATTGAACTCAGGGGCACTCGACCACTGAGCCACTTCCCCAGCCCTATTTTGTATTTTATTTAAAGACAGGGTTTCACTGAGTTGCTAAGCACCTCACTATTGCTGAGGCTGGCTTTGAACTCACCATCCTCCTGAGCTGCTGGGATGACAGGTGTGGGCCACCACACCTGGCTCCATCCCTTAACGGGCATCTGGGCTGGTGACCCCTGGAACCAAGTGAGTCCAAGAGAAACTCTGGAGGTCTAGGCAGATGTCCATACCACATAGGCTTCTCCTATGAGGAACTCTATTCAATAATCCGCCTGCTCACCTCTCCAGGCCTGTCTCCCTCCACCCTAGAGGCAAAGGACATAAGCCAGGAACTCACACAGTTTCATTGCCCATAAATGAAGAGTTCAGGGCCAGGCACACTGGCGTGTGCCTGTCATCCCAGCAGCTCAGGAGGCTGAGGCAGGAGGATCACAAGTTCAAAGCCAGCCTCAGCAATGGTGAGGCACTAAGCAACTCAGTGAGACCCTGTCTCTAAATAAAATACAAAATAGGGCTGGGGATGGGGCTCAGTGGTTGAGTGCCTTGAGTTCAATCCCCAGTATCCCCCCTCCCCCAAATACTCTCAGCCGGCTGGACGGTCTGTTGTCCTTCTGTCGTCCCCTGCTTGCACTAGCCTGCACTGTTCAGCTCACTGCTTGGGTTCTGACTTCTCTCCTTCCACATTTGGCTTCGTTGCCCTCCCCGGGGCTCCCAGAGCTCCTGGGCTCTGCCACACCCTGGCCCTTTCCCCAGATGCCTGCTACTGCAGCACCTTCCTCAGTGGTCTCCCCAAGCGGACAGGCAGGGCTGAGGGGCAGTAGATGGCAGCAGTTATGAGCACGGACTTTGGTCTCTTACTGCTTGACTTTGAAACCTGGCACTGCCATGTGGTAGGTGTGTACACTTGACTAAGTCCCTTTGCCCCACTAGGCCTCAGTTTCCTTGTGTGAAATGTGGATAAGGAGAACTTCAGCCTCCCGGCAGACTTTTGTGAGACAGAAAAGTCCATATGAAGCACTAAGAGGAGCACCGTCTTGTAGTAAATGCTCAATAAATTCAGTTATGCTCATTCATTTCTATAGCCCCAGGACCTGGCCCAAAGAAGCCATTTATTCAGTGGTTGAATGAGTGATTGGGAGCGTCCTGGGTCAGGGGCCACTAGGCTTCTTGGAAGGGGGGCTTAGCTGGAAGATGAACTCCTCTCTACTGTCTGGGAAAGGACTGGGCAGACGGGGCGCCCAGGGAGCTATTATTGGAAGCACTGCAACTTCAGAGCTAATGGCTGCTGCATGTGGCAGCTCCTATCTGGTCCAGTCGCCAGCCTCCCCCCATCAATGTGGTTCTAATAGTCAGCTGACACCTCATTAGCCTATGTCCAGGTCCAATTCTGCTGTGGCAGTGAGTGAGCAAGCCACTGGGGGGCCGGAGTCTCGTTAGGGCCAGGCCTTCACCAGGGCCAGAGGGCCCACAACATGATACCGGCTCAGGGCCCAGTCAATGTGTTTCCAATCAGCAATTAGTCTTTAATTAATGGGGCTGCGAAATGATTGCTTTCCCATCTGAATGGCCATCTGGGGAGTGTTAAGCTGGAGTTACAAGAGGAGACATAAAGAAAGGAACCAAACACCCCAATTTGGGCCTGAATCATGGCCCTGGGCAAGCTGCATGGCGCCCAGCCCAGTGACAAATGAAAGCCAGGCCTAGGCTCCTGGTGGCACCTGCTCTTGTCCATGTTCTAGTGTCCCTACTGGATTTAGGAATGGCCAAGAGGATATCGTCTCAGGCCTCAGTTTCCCCAGCTGTACCATGAAAGGACCCTCAAAGCTCTGGTGCTCTGAAAACGCTTGTCCTGATGTCACATGACTTAGTGGGAAGCAAGTCTGTGGGAAGATGCTCCCTGACAGCCCAGCCGGACCTCATTTGTAAAATGGAGATACTCATTTCAACCTCCTAGACTTTAGACTTGTTGGGGTGGAAAAGAGTTGTGTAAACTGTGAAGTCCTGTGCTTGGCAGCTGAGACTTGAGGCTGGGAAGTCATGCCATACGCTCCTGGGGGTTCTAGAATCTGAGCACCTTGGAGCCTGGTTTTCATATCTTGTATTTCCACCAACCAACCAGAGGAGGCAGAAGTCAGGATAACAGAATCCACCCTATGAATCAAGCAACTGCTGGACTTGATCATGTGCCTTATCTCATCGAGTTCTCACTAGAACCCCATAGAACATGTCTTGTTCTTACCATTCTCAGCCAACAGAACAGGATCTGATCTGCAGAGCAGTTTACTGACTGAAAATTAAGCCCAGGCAAACTTGACTGTGAAGCTATTGCCCAAGGGCAAGAGAATCCCAGGCACAGGCCAGCAGATCTGATGGAGCCATTGGGGATACACATACTCAGCCTTCTGATGGTGCAGGTGGGGAGACTGAGACTCACAGAGGACCGGGACATGTCCAAGGTCAGACAGTGTATTTCTAACTATTCTGGGCTTGGGACCCAGTTTACCCAGGTCCATTGGGTTGGTACAATATCTCCTCCCCTTGAACACCTCCCTCACTGTGTTGATTGTGTGTCCTAAATATGCTGCTGACCCACCAGCGTCAACTCTCCACCAACTCCATGCCTTCCTGGGGTCAAGTTCCCTCCTACTGCCCCCATGCTGGTGGCTCAGCTGGGGCAGATCAGATCCAGATGAATCTTCCAAGTGCACACTTTTGATCCTCTTGCTTCCTAGCTTAAAGACCCTCAATGGCTTCCTGTGCCTGCTGAATGAGTCCCAAACTCCTGTGCCATCCAGGGTCATCTACATAAAGCTTCAATCTACTTTTTCAGCTTTAACTTTCTTTTTCTGCTTATAAATCTTATGTCTCAGCCAAACTGGACTCATCAGAGATTGATTTCCAGCTCCAGAGAGTTGTTGTGAGGATTAAATTAGTTGCTGTATGTAAATCCCTTGGAAGAGTGCCTGGCACGGAGCAAGTGCCATAGTGGTGTTTGGTGAGCAGACACAAAAACAAATATGTGGGCCTGACTCATCTGCACTCATCTCCAGGCTTCTGCTTACCAGGTTCCCTTGGCCTGCAGTGTCCTCTCTGTCCCTCTCTGCAAGTCCAAGTCCTACACAGCTTTCAAGGCTCTCAGCTGTTCCATGATACCCTGTCCAGAAAGGCTCTGCTGAAATCCTCTGCCTTGGAATTTCACCAGAACTTTAATTCATTCTTTCTAGTGGCTGCATGGCCAGCCTCACACCACTCTCACTGAGTTACGTGCATATGTTCCTGCGTAGCCTTGAAACTCCTCGAGGGCAGACAGTGTGGAGGGGGGAGGCACAGGTGAGGTCATCAGACTGACTTGATTCCAGTGGTGCAACTCTGGACAAATAACCAAACGTTTCAAAGTTTCACTTTTTTCAGCACTAAAGTAATCCTTACCTGACAGAGGGTTTAGAAGGATTTGGCACCCAAAGGGACCTGCCACTTCCTACTCTTTTGTGCTAAGGAAGTAGAAAAGAGCCCTGTGGGGTTATAAGGGCTGAGGCTTGGCCCGCTTCTGGCCTGGGAGATATTTCACATGCTCCATCCCATATTCTGACACTCAGGTGGCTGTGTAATTCCCCAGTCTTTCCCTGGTCTAACACTCACAGAAGGAACCAGAGCTGATCACAACAACAGCCAGCTGCCCTTATGTTCCTTTTATTTATTTATTTTTAATTTTTGGTGCTGGTATTGAACCGCAGGGGGCCCTTGACCACTGAGCTACATCTCCAGCCCTTTTTATTTATTTAAAAAAATTGGGGAGGGGTTTACCAGGGATTGAGCTCAGGGGCACTCAACCACTGAGCCACATCCCCAGCCCTATTTTATATTTTATTTAGACAGGGCCTCACTGAGTTGCTTAGCACCTCACTTTTGCCGAGGCTGGCTTTGAACTCAAACTTCTTGCCTCAGCCTCCCAAGCTGCTGGGATTACAGGTGTGTGCCACCACAACTGACTACCCTTATGTTTCTTAAAATGGAATTTGCTATTGATTATGAAGGGATGACTGTTGAGTCAGGACCTTCTTGCAGTTTCCTTCCAGTCACTTCTATTGGGATCAAGGAGCAGAAACCCTAGAAATCCCTTCGGGGTACCCAGGCAGCCCACCAGCTCTCAGTGGCCTGACCCAGGATGCTTCTTCAGTCCAACTTGGGCCAGCCCTGCCCCTGTTCTCTGACTTACTTCTGCCTCACATTCTAAGAATGGCCATGAGGTAGGCCTTCAGAGCAAGGCAGGAGGCCCAGCGGCAGTTCTCACACGACCAATGACTGGCAGTGAATCCCTGGACCAGTCCCTTGCCCACTCTGATCTTCAGATTTTCAGTTTCTAAAATAACCTAGGCCTTCATTATCTCTCATCCGGATGACTGCACCGGCCCCCACCGCTTCTCCCTTCTTTCATCCCTGTTCCCTGCATACAGTCCACCACCAGCGCAGAGGCTGCTGGGATCCTATCAGAGTATAAACTCCATTATATCATGCCCTTTCTCAAAACCATCTCTTGGCCTCTCATAAACCATGATCAATGCCAAAGGTCTTGCAATGATCTAAAAGACTCTCTATCATGGGTGTCCAATCTCGGCTGCACTTCAGAGTTACCTAAGGAGTTTTTTTTAATATTTAGTTTTTAGTTTTAGATGGAAACAATATCTTTATTTTTTAAATTTTTATGTGGTGCTGAGGATCGTACCCAGTGCTTCACACATGCCAGGCGAGCGCTCTACCACTGAGCTACATCCCTGGCCCCACCTAAGGAGTTTTTAAAAATACTGGTACCTGGGTTTTAGGCCCAGAGGTTCTTGTTTCACTGGTCTTGGGTGTATCCTATGTGTGGGAGTTTGATAAATGAAGCTAGATGTGTCCAAGGTTGAGAACCACTGCCCACATGATCAGTCACCATCACCACCCCATCTCTGTGACTTTATCACCTACTCTTGCCTACTCCTCCCCATCCAATCCCCTTTTCTTCCTCAAACACTCTAGAGACATCCCTGCCTGAATGTCTTTGTGCTTAGTGTCCCCATTGCTTGGGATGATTTTTCTTTTGCCACCTGTGTGTCTACCTTCCTTACTTCATTCAGATTTCTGCTCACATGTCACTGTCTCAGATATTTCCTAATTCAGCTAAAGTAGCCCCTCCCATCACTTCCAGTACTCTCTATCATTGCCCTCCTTTGTTTTCCTTATAGCATTCATAACTATCAGTCATATTGTTTATTCATTCATAGGATTATTTGTCTCCCTTCACTAGGAAGAGAGCTTTATGAGAGGAGGGGCTGTATCTTGTGCATTGCTATACTGCTAACATCTGCAATAGTGCCTAGCATATACTATATGTTTAATAAAGACTTCTTAGATAAATAAATAAAGTAAATGAAAAGGTGACTTGGAAATGAGGTCCATATAGATTAGAATTCCCAGCTTGCCTCTTTTCTAGTTCTGTAAACTTGGGCAAAGCCTTGAGCCTCTCTGATCCCCAGTTTTCTCCACTGTTAATTGGGCTTAGAAGGGCCTACTTCACAGAGTTATTGTAAAAACCCATTGTTCTGGAACAAGTGATAGTTTTAGAGACCACAAGGCAGCCAAGTCAGGTGACAGGCCATTTGCTAGCCCTCCCTTAACATTCCTTTAGCTTTTTTACTTTGTAATAATTGTAGATCCATTAGAAATTGCAAAGAGTACAGATAGATGTTAGCAAGAATGACAATATCTACAAAAATACCTTTTTCCATAAAACAAGAACACTGATAAGAGTAGTCAGGATCAATTTTCAGAACAATAGAAATTAACCAAAGGATTCCAGCAATCTAAAGAGTATATTCCAGCAAAGGGACTTAATTTTGATAAATATAGTGAACTTTGTGACATTTTAAATGGCCTTTTCCCCCTACCCATTCTCCTCAGCTCCACAGTTGTCTTGAAAATGAATAGCCAGAAATCACAGTGATAATCAGCAGCCTGGTAACCACTGGAGAAGGAAGAATAGGACTAAAGGTCTTTCTCATTCCCAGAGAACTATCATCACTTGACCTGTCCGTTGGGTCCTATGAAGACACCACTCACAAGACTTGTCTTTATTTAACCAGACCTAAAGCTCACCCAGTGGCAATAGGTTTTGCTGAAAATAATCAGTGGCAATTGTTTAACATCCTGGCTCCCTGAGGTGGGGGATATAGCTGGAGGTAGATAGCCTAACCAATAAGATTAAAAGGATGAGCTGGAGGATGAGATGGTCATAAAACGATTTGGGAAAGCTGTTATTTTCCTAAACATGAAGCAGGCCACCCTAAGGCTGTGCCCATGCTCCTGAAAGAATTGAGTTGTCCCTTCTGGCTGACTTTCAGGCTCTGCATAAGTAAGTGGGCCAAGGTGAGTTGTAAACTGTCTGATTGAATACTTACTATGTGCCATTGACATGCACACAAGGACTTTTCAAAGGACTAGGAGACACATAGCTTCAGTCCTTTAAGAAAATATCTTTGTATCATTAGTTGACCACCAAACTGAGCAGAAACTTCAGTAACCACACAAGATAAACAGCGCACACTTTTCAGAAGTAGTTTAAAGCCTAGTTAAAGGAAAGAGTCTGATTTTCATAATTGCATTATCATGTGATTTAAAATGTTCAGTTTTCAACAAAAATGTGAACATGCAAAGAAACATGAAAATATATTTTACACAGAGAAAAAAGCAGTCCATAGAAACTGTTCCTGAGGAAGGCCACATATTGTACTTAGTAGACAAAGACTTTTATAATATGTTCAAAGATTTAAGGGAAACTAAGCCTCAATAGAAAAAAGATGAACAAAAATGTCTCACCAAATAGGAAATATGGAAAAAGATACTTTACATTAAAGAACAAAATAGAAATTCTAAAGATGAAAAGAATAATCAGTAAAATAAAAAAAATTCACAAAAGTCAGTCAATAACGTATTTGAGAAAGTAAAAACAATAATCAGCAAACTTGAAGATATGTCAGGTAATATGATGTAGTCTGAAGAACAGAAAGATAAAAGAATAAAGAAAATGGATAGAGTTTCAGAGGCCCTTGGAAAACCAGCAAGCACACCAACATACTCAAGATGGGACTCCTAGAAAGATGAATGAGAAAGAGTCATAAGGGATGTTCGAAAAATCAATGGCTTAAAATGTCACAAATTTTATTTAAAAACAATGATATATACATTCAAGGATCTCAATAAGCTCAATGTAGGATAAACTCAAAAAGTTTCACACGTAGACATATTATCAAATGGTCAAAAGCCAAAACCAAAGACAAAATCACGAAAACAGTCAGAGAAGTGAATCATTACATAAAAGGAATTATCAATAAGATTAATACCCAATGTCTCATTAGAAATAATGGAAGCCAGAATGGAGCAAGATGACATATTCAAAGTGCTGTAAAAATAAAGGTTTTTGACCAAGATTTCTGTATCCAGTCAAACTATCCCTCAATAAATATAGAAAACCAGATGTGGAGGTGCATGCCCATAATCCCAGCCACTTAGGAGGATGAAGCAAGAGGATGGAAAATTCAAGGCCAGCCTCACCAACTTAGCAAGATCTCCAGCAATTTAGTTAGACCCTTTACCAAAAAAAAAAAACAAACAAACAAACAAAAAACATTAAAATGGCTGAGTATGTAACTCAGAGTAGTGCAAGTGGGTTCAATTTTCAGTACTGCACAAAGAAAAGAAAAAGAAAAAGAACACAAAACAGAAAATGCTGAGAAATTAAAACATTCCAAGATAAACAAAAATAAAACTAAAATCAAGAGAATTCATCATTAGACTTGCCCTACAAGAAATCCTGAAGAGATTAATTTGAGTAGAAATTAAAGGAAACTAGACGGTATTCTGGATCCATATGGATAAAGAACACCAATATTTTTGGTTTACAATGTTTTTCTTTCCTTTCATCAGATTTAAATGCATAAAAATTTAAAATCTGTGCTGATGGGCATTCAATGTATAAAGATATTTGTACAATAATAGAACTATAAAAGAAGAGGGAAAAACAGAAATGTAGAGGAACAAAGTTTCTGTATATGATTGAAATGTATTAATCTGAACTAGATTATTACATACTGAGGTGCCAATTATAATCTGTAGGGCAACCAATAAAAATAATTTTAAAATATAGCAAAACAGGGGCTGGGGTTGTGGCTCAACAGTAGAGCGCTTGCCTCGCATGTATGAGGCTGTGGGTTTGATCCTCAGCACCACATAAAAATAAACGAAATAAAGGTATTGCGTCTAATATATATAGCCAGGGAATACCAAAACAACATGCTAGAAAGTACTTATATAACACAAAAGAGGTATAATGGAGGAACAGAGGAACAAAGACACAAGATATATAGAAAATAAATAGCAAAATAGCAGAAATAAATCCTGCCATATCAGTAATTGTATTAAAGGTATATGAATTGCATACTCCAATATAAAGGGAGCAATTGATGAGATATATTTTAAAAACATGATCCAGTTACATGCTATGTATGAGATTCACACTTTAGATTCCAATACAAATAGGTTAAAAGTACCATGATGGAGAATGGTACCATTCAGATAGCAATAGGGAACTGGAGTGACTATATGAATACAAAATAGATTTAAGACAAAACTTGTTCTATAAATAAAGAGGAATATTTCATAATGATAAAGGGGTCAACCTACCAAGAGGATATAACAATTATAAACATAAACACATCTAACACAGAGTCCCAAAATACATGAATCAAAACCTGACAGAATTAAAGGGGTAAGTGGGTAATGATAATTCAAGACTTTCCATAACTTAATTCTCATAAAAAATAGAACAGACATTCAACATATAAATAGAAGACTTCAGTAATGTTATAAATCAACTAGACCTAACAGACATCTATAGAATGTTTCTCAACAATAGCAGAATACAGACTCTTTTCAAGTGCACAGTGTTAGATTATGTTAGGCCACAAATCAAGTCTTAATAAATTTAAAAGTATTATAATAAAGAAAAGTATGTTCTGCAACTATAATGGAATGAAATTAAAAACCAAATCAACAGATGAACACACTATATCACTCCTTGGTATTTATCCTGAAGAATTAAAGTCTTCTACTACAGCAATACATGCATACCTATGTTTCATAGCAGTAGAATTCACAATAGCTGAACTATGGAACCAGCCTAGGTGTACCTCAATGGTTGAATGCATGAAGAAAATGTGTTGTATATACACAATGAAGTTTTATTCAGCCATAAAGAAAAATGAAATTATGGCATTTGCAGCCAAAAGGATGGACCTTGTGAACATTACGTTAAGCGAATTGAGACAAACTCAGAAGGTCAAGGATTGTATTTTTTCTCATATGTGGAAGCTAAAGAGGAAAAGGAAAAGTGGGAGGATCTCATAAAAATTGAAGGGAGATCAGTGGAGGAAAGGAACAAAGAACTGGGAGAGCAAAAGAGGAGGAGAGTGCTGGGGAGTGATATTGGCCACATTATAATGTTATATTGTGTGCATGTACGAATATGCAACAACAAATCCCATGAACATGTACAACTATAATGCACAATAAAAATGTGAAAAAAATGTCAATAACAGAAAGAAATTTGATGACATCACAAACATATGGAAATTAAACAACACAATCCTAAATAACCAATGAGTCAAAGAAATCACAAGGGAAATTAGAACATGCATTGTGATAAGTGAAAACAAAAGTACACCACACCAAAACTTATGGAGTGCAGCTAATACAGTACTTAAAGAAAAATTTATAACTGAAATGCCTATATTAAAAAAATGAAGAAAGATCTCAAATCGATAACTTTCAAACTTAAGAAACGAGAAAATGGAGAACAAGCTAAACACAAAGAAAGCAGAAAAGCAGACAGAAATAAATAATAAATACGGGGGCATAAATAAATGAAATAGAAAGTTAAATTTGTAGATAGCATCAAAGCAACAACAAAAAAAATTGGCACTTTGAAAAGATCAAGAAAATTACCTATCTTTTAGGCCTACTAAGCAAGAAAAAAAGAGAAACCTCAAATTAGTAAAATGAAGAATGAACAAGAATACATTACTACCAGCAATTATATGGATATCTATCAAACAGCTGCATGCTAACAAGTGAGAAAACCTAGATGACAAATTGGACAAACTTCTACAAAGACTGAAAGTAACTCAACAAAACCTAAGAAAGCCACAAAACATAACTACTACAACAAATAGACTAGTTTAGTGAGGTTGTAGGATACAAAATAAATATTATTATTTTTCTCTATACATTTGCTATAACAATCCAAAAATGAGATTAACAGAACAATTCCAATAGCCAGCTGAGGTAGCAAGTACTTCTATTCCCAACAACTTTGGAGGCCAAGGAAGGAGGATGACTTGAGACCAAGAGTTTGATCAAGGCAGCCTGGGCAACACAGACACCGCATAGGTGGGGAGGGAGATGAGAGGGGAGGGAGAGAGGAAGAAAAGAAGGAGTAGAGAAAGAGAAAGAGAAAGAGAGGGGACAGGAGGGAGGAGGGGAGGGAAGGAAGAGGAAAGCAGGTATGAAGCCAGTTCTATTTACAATAACATAAAAAACCACTTCAGAATAAAAAGATGGAATACTAAAAAATTCAAATGGAATTAAACAAGACCTAAATAAGTGGAAAGACATGCCATTATTTTGTATGGGAAGACAATATTATTAAGATGGCAATATTCATCAAATTGATCTACAGATCAATCTCTGTTGCTTTTGCTTTTTTGTTTTTAGAAATTGACCAGATGATTTCAGTGTGTAAATGGAATTACAAAAAATGAGACTAAACAAAATGATTTTTTTAAAAACAAGTTTGTTCTGGGCTGGGGTTGTGGCTCAGTGATAGAATGCTCACCTAGCACGTGCAAGGCCCTGAGTTCAATCCTCAGCACCACATAAAAATAAATAAACAAAATAAAGGGATTGTGTCCAACTACAACTAAAAAATAAATCTAGAAAAAAATAAAAATAAAAACAAGTTGTTCTTTGACAATTCCTGACTTCAAAACATACACAAATCAAGACTATATAGTATTGGTACAATAATAGACATAGAATAGAATTGAGAACCTAGAAATAAACTCATACATGTAAAACATGATTGGAAACAAGGGCAACAAGACCACTCAATGGGAAATGAATAGTCTTTTTAACAAATTGTCCTGACACAAATGGGCACCCACATGTGAAAGACTGAATTTGGATTTCAATCTCATACTACAAACAAAAATTAACTCAAAGTTGATCAAAGATCAAAATTTAGAAGAAACAGAGATGTAAAGTATCTTGACCCTGGATGAGACAATGGTTTATTAGATATGATACCAAAAGATTGTTTGTAGCTTTAGGATATTATAAATAATGCTGCTGGGAATGAACAGTCATACACAGATTTTTGTGTGGACAAAAGAAAAGAAAAAGATAAATTACAATTCTTCCAAATAAAGTCTTCTGTGCTTCAAAGGATGCTATCAAGAAAATGAAGACAACATAGAGGATGTGAGAAAATATTTGCCAATCATATATCTGATAAGAGGCTAGCATCCAAATGATAAAAGACATTTAAAATCAAAGACAAACAATATTTGTAATGTTGTTCAATGGTGTTTGTGGCATTTTGAAATGAACAAAGAATTAAAATAGGCATTTCTCTAAAGATACATAAATAGCCAATAAGCACATGCAATGGTGTCAACAACATTAGTCATTAGTGAAATTCAAGTCAAAATAACAATGAGATCCCACTTCACATATGCTCTAGGATGGCTATAATCAAGAAGTAAGATAATCACACATACTGACAAGGATATAGAGAATTCTGAAACATGATTCTTTGCTCATGGTAGTGTAAAAAAAGGAACAGTCTTTTTGGAAAATGGCATGGCCATTCTGGAAAATAATTTACCATCTAATCCAACAATTCTGCTCCTAATCTATATACCTGAAAGAATTGTAAACCTGTTGACACAAAAAATTGTATATAAGTGTTCATAGCAGCATTATTACAATACTCCCAAAGTGGAAACAGCCTCTATGCTTCATCAACTGATAAATGGAAGACTAAATGCAATATATATGTACCACGAAATATTATTCAGTCAAAAGGAATGAAGTACTGCTACATGCTAGAATATGCACGAACCTTGTAAGTATTATGCTAAGTGAAAGAAGCCAGCCAAGAGGACCACAAATTGTATGACTCTGTTTATGTGAAATACTCAAAATAGGAAATTCCATAGAGATAAAAAGCAGATTAGTGATTGCCAGGGATTAGGGGGCTTAGAGAGAAATAGAGTATAACTCTAGGTTCAGAGTTTTCTTTTGGGGAGACGAACATATTCTGGAATTAAATACTGATGATATTTACTTATCATTTTGAATATTACTAAAAATACTAAATTGTACATTTAAAGGTTAAACTTCATGGTATAGGGATTATCTCACAATAAAAATCATACAAGAAAAGAGAGCACAGGTAGGGTCCATGTATCTTTTTTTATCTTGTGTTCCCCAATGGTTACATCTTACATAATTACAAAAAAAAAATCAAATTGAGGGCCTGGGGTTATAGCTCAGTGGTAGAGCTCTTGCCTAGCACGTGTGAGGCACTGGGTTTGATCCTCAGCACCACATATAAATAAATAAATAAAATAAAGGTCCATGGACAACTAAAAAATATTTAAAAATCAAATTGAGAAAAGTGACATTATTATAACGTATTAACATAGTTCTATGTCATTTTATCACATGGTGGATTTGTGTAATACCCACCGCAATCAAGACACAAAACTCTTCTATCACCACAAAGATCTCCCTCTTTTTTATTTTCCTTCCTTCCTCCCTTCCTTCCTTCTTGCCTCCCTCCTTCCCTCCCTCCTTTCTTTATTTGGTACTAGGGATTGAACTTAGGGGTGCTTAACCACTGAGTCACATCCCCAGCACTTTCTATTTTTTTTTATTTTGAGACAAAGTCAGTTCCTAAGGGCCTTGCTAAGTTGCTGACACTGGCCTTGAACTTGTGATCCTCCAGCCTCCTGAGCTGCTTGGATTATATGCATGTGTCACCATTCCCAGCTCATACTAGCTCTTTATAATCACACCCATCACCCTTCACCCCACTATCTTTGACCCTTGGCAATCACTAATCTACTCCACAACTCCACAGTTTTATCATTTGAGAATGTTATATAAACAGAATGATATAGTATGTGACATTTGAGATTGTCTTTTTTCACTGAGCATAATTTCTTGAAGATTCACTGAAGCATGCAATAACAGATTGTTTCTTTTTGATGCCAGATGCAGTGGTCAATGTCTGTAATCCTAGTGACTCATGAGGCTGAGGCGGGAGGATGGGAAGTTGGAGGACAGCCTCAGCGACTTAGTGAAACCCTCAGCAATTCAACAAGACCCTGTCTCAAAATAAATTAAAAAGGGGGGAGGCTAGGAATGTAGCTGATTGGTAAAGTGTCCTGGGATCAATCTCCAATACCAAAAAGAAAAAAAAAAAGAAGAAGGGTTTGTTTCTTTTTATTGCCGAGAAGGATCCTGTGGCATGAGTGTACCATTTCATTCAACCGCTCACCTGTTTAGGGTCATTCTGATTGTTTATAGTTTTAGGTCATTACAAATAATGCTGTGGTGAGTGAACACTGATGAACAGGTTTTTGTGTGAATGACTTTTCATTCTCTGGGATAAATGCCCAGGGGTATAATTGATGGGTTGCATGATAAGTGTGTGTTTAGTTTTTTAAGAAACCACCATACTATTTTCCAGAGTGGCTGTAACATTATATGTTCCCATACCATCAACATATGAGTCTTAGTTTATCTTTATTCTCACCAGAATTGTGTCTTTTAAGGAACTGGTTCATTTTATCCATGTTACCAAATTTGTGGGCATATAGTTATTCGTTAATATTCATTTCTTAGCCGTCTTTTGTACTGAGGATCGAACCCAGGAGCACTTTACCACTGAGTCACATTCCCAGCCTTTTTTATTTTTAGACAGGATCTCACTAAAGTTGCTTAGGGCCTCTGTAAGTTTCTGAGGCTGGTCTTGAACTTGTGATCCACTTGTCTCAGCTTCCTGAGTCTCTGGTACTACAAGAGTGTGCCAGCACGCCCTTTCTTATCCTTTTAATATCCATGCAATCTTTAGTGATGAGCTCTTTCATTTCCTTTTTCATTTCATTTCATTTGATAGTTTGTGTTCTCTCTTTTGTTACTGAGCCTGGCTAGGGGCTTATTGATTTCATTGATCCTATCGCAGATCAAAAATCTTGGTTCTGTTCATATTCTCTATTTATTTCATTGATTTCTGAATCTTTTCATTCATTTCATGAATCAATTTCATTGATTTCTGCTCCAATTTTATTTTTATTTTTTCCTTATTTGGGAATTAACTTGCATTTCTTTTCCTAGTTTCCCAAGGTGAAAGCTTAGATGATTGTCTTTGGATCTTTCTTCTGATCTAATATACATTCAATGCCATAAATTCCCCATGCAAGCACTGTTTTTGTTACATCCCACAAAAATTTGTAAGTCTTAAATTTTCACTTATTTAAAAACAGTTTGTAATGTTTTTGAGATTTTTTGCTTTTGATTCATGTATTTTTGAAAAGTATATTAATTTTCAAATATTTGAGAAATTTCTTGCTATCATTCTCATTGATTTATAGATTAATTACATTGTGATCTGAGAGCAGACATTGTAAAATCCCTGTAGTTTTAAATTTGTTACAGTGCACATCTATGGTCCAGAGTGTGGTCTATTTTGATGATTATTCCACATGAACTGAAGAACAATGTGTATTTTACTGCTATTGGCTGAAGTAGTCTACAGATGCCTATTGCATAAGTAGATCGATAGTATTGTTGGGTTCAACTGTTCTAGGGCTGGGGATATAACTCAGTTGGTATAATGCTTGCCTGGCATGCACAAGGCCCTGGGTTCAATCCCTGGCACACCGTCCCCCCAAAAAAAGTTTAACTGATGAATTTGTCACTTTATGAATAGAGAGTGTTGAAGTTTGCAAATGTAGTAGTAAATCCATCTATTTATTCTCACAGCTCTATCAGTTTTTGCCTGACATATTTTGACATTTGTTTGGCACATAATCATTAAGGATTATTGTGTCTTCTTGGAGAATTGACTCTCCATCACAGTTTTGATTTGGCTCATCCCCACCAAAACTCATTTTGAAATTTAATTGCCAAAGTTATGGTACTGAGATATGGTGGAGCTTTCAAGAGGTAATTTGATCACAATCTTCATGTGAAGAAATTAATGTAGTTTTTTGCAAGAGTGGGTTATTATACAATGAGGCTGATGCTTCCTGTCCCTCTCTTCCACACATGCTCTTCTGTGCATGCATGCTTTTCCTTCAGCCTTTAGACCATCACCGAAGCTGAGAAGATGCTGATGTCATGCTCTTGTACTTCCAGAAGAAGGAGCTAAATAAATCTCTTTTGTTTAAAAATTATCCAGCCTCAGGTATTCTGTTATAGCAATAGAAAACTGGACTGAGACATAGCATGATGCAATGCCCATCATTACCCTAATAGTTTTCCTTTCTCTTAAATCTGTTTTATTTAATTTGACTTCTGTTGCTTTCTTTTGACTAGTGTAGGATATATCTTTCTCCATCCATTTACTATTAATCTAAATGTGTCTGCATTTTAAAATGGGCTTCATGTAGACAGAATACAGTTGGATCTTGTTTTTTCATTCATTTTGAAAATCTCTTTTAATTGGTGTATTTATACTATTGACATTCAAAGTGATCACTGACATAGTTGGATTAATCTCTACCATGTTTGTTACTGCTTTCTATTTGTTGCCCTTGTTCTTTGTTCCTGTTTGCTTTTTCCACTCCTTTTCTGCTTGATGTGATTTTAATTAAGCATTTATATGATTCCATTTCCTCTCGTCTCTAAGTACATTAGCTGTATTTGTCTTTTTACTTTTTTATTACTTGTCTAGAGTTTGCAATATACATTTACAAGTAATCCAGGTTCACTTTAAAACAATACTATACCACTTCATGGGTAGTTGTAGTTCCTTATAATAACAAGATGATCCTAATTCTCTTTCCCACCCCTTATACCATTTCTGTCATTCATCTTGTTTATATGTAAGTATACGTAATCATAATCACACACAAACACACACACACACATACAATACATATGTGCATACCTAATTGAATGCATTGTCATTATTATTATTTTGAACATTTATCTGTTAAAAACAATTGAGAATAAAAAATAAATTTTAATTTTACCACCGCTTTCTCCTCCAGTGCTCTTCCTTTATATAGATCCAAGTTTTTAACCTGTATCATTTTCCTTCTCTTTGAGAAATTCTTTGACATTTCTTGCAAAGAAAGTATATTAGCACCAAATTCCCTAAATTTTTGTCTAAACTAGTCTTTATTTATTCTTTACTTTTGAAGGATAGTTTCATAGGATACAGAATTCTAGATTGGTGTTTTTTTCCCTCTCAACATTTTAAATATTTATCTCCTCCTTCTCCTTCCTTGCATGTTTTTTTAGAAGTCAGGTGTAAATATTATCTTTCCTCTTCTATAAAGGGTTTTTTTCCCTCTCAGATTTCTTTTTTTTTAAATCTTTGATTTCTGTAGTTTGAAAGTGATAACCTAGTTGTTTTTATTTCTTTCATTTTTGGAGGTTTCTATTGTCATATCTTCTAGCTTAGAGACTTTTTTCCTTATCCACATCCAGACTACTTATGAACCTATTAAAAGGATTTCTTCTTTTCTGTTTCAGTGTTTTTGATCTCTAGCATTTCTTTTTGATTATTTCTTAGAATTTCTATCTTTCTGCTTACATTGTCTGTCTGCTCTTGTATGCTGTCTGCTTTATCCAATAGAACCTTTGGCATGTTAATCATAGCTGTTTGAATCCAAGGTCTGATAAATCCAATAGCCCTGCCATATTGGAGTCTGGTTTGGGTGCTTGCTCTGTCTCCTCAAACTGCTGAATATCCGTTTTTATATATTTACTTTTTTAATTGTAGATTAACACATAATCTTTGTTTTGTTTATTTACTTTTATGTGGTGTTGAGGATCGAACCCAGCACATGCTAGGCGAGTGCTCTACTGCTGAGCCACAACCCCAGCCTCTCATTTCTGAACATCCTTATATCGTC
The DNA here is from genome assembly GCF_001458135.2 of Marmota marmota marmota. Taxonomy (NCBI): domain Eukaryota; kingdom Metazoa; phylum Chordata; class Mammalia; order Rodentia; family Sciuridae; genus Marmota; species Marmota marmota. Next base: position 3,542,166 of record NW_026000294.1, on the reverse strand, counting down.
ACACACAATTTTTGGGGGGACACCTCATATCTAAATCATAAAACATATATTCTGACAAAACCTTACCAGGTGAAGCTCTGGTTAAATATCTTCTACTGAATGCAGACCTTGTTAAGAAGCACCGAATGCTGTCTGGTATATGAAATGACATCAGCAAGATGACAGACTAGGAATTCTATCACCTGCATACAGTGCAACCACCCACAGATGAGTATATCTTTGTGAAAGTCCAAATATCCAGTAGAGAATTATCAGCACACCACTGGAGAAAAAAAAATATATGAGAACAGATGCATTGAAGATGGTTAGAATAATAGTTATGCTTTACCCTTGCCTCCCCTTCCTCCAAGATGTCATAGCTCAATATCAGGAATCAGAGACACCTCATCCCATGAGATACCACCTCATCCCATGATTTGTCTCATGGAGGAAGATGAAAGTGTACTGAATGAACCACAGCTTCCCCAACTTGTTGGATATTGCTCAAAATGTGCCTTTTTCTCCAAAACATAAGGGTGATCAGCACAGTTGAGTGGTTGGAAGAAGCCAGAAATACAGAAAAGACTCATAGCACTCAGGCCTGAAAAATAAACAAAAGAATATGTATCCCACTAACTGCTCCATGGTCTCAATCAGAAGTCACCCACGCATGCCATTTATGGTGCCTTACTTTTTGCCCCCCTCAAGTGGCCTACAGGCACCACCAACACTTTATATGCCACCACTAATTGTTGGCATCTCCATGTGCTCACTGGACATTGTGTATGAGCCTTCATTGATGGCTCACAGCCATGGCAGGGTTGGGAGAAGACACATAAACTTGTCTGGGTATGAACACTGCCCTAGAGAAAACAAAAGAGAGGCTCTCAGTACCAGTGTTAGTCATTTTTTTTTCTTTTGGATGAGAAAAAAACACCTGAGAAAACAAAGGAGAAAATATTTATTTTGCCTTATAGTTTCAAAGGTTTCAGTCTGTGATTGGCTAGTTCCATTGCTTTGGGTCTGAGGTGTACAGAGGATCATGGAGGAAAGGCATGACTGAGGAAAGTTGCTCAGCTCATGGAAGCTGTGGAGGAGAGAGAGAGAGAGAGAGAAGATAAAAAAGGGGCCTGGGACAATATATAGTCTCCAAGGGAATGCCCCTAGTGACCCATTCTTCCAACCATCCTCCACCTGACTACAGTTTCTACCTACAGTCCTACAGTTTCTACCTTCAGTACTCCATTCAAATGATTAATACAGCAAATTGATTAACCCACAAATGAGGTTAGAGCCCTCATGATCCAATCAATTCCCAAGGCCCCACCCTTGGATATTGCTGCATTAGGTACCAAGTCTTCAAAATATGATCTTTAGGGGAACTAACTATAAAACTATCCATCATAGCTTTGTGAAATCAAGAGAAGGCATAAAATCTTAAGAGGAAAAAGAGGTGTAAAGTGGCAATATCCATAGAAAGATATGAGAGAACTTCATAATTCCTAGCCAGGATTACTATTCAATGAACTCATAGCAATGTAAGACTTCAAATAAAATGAAAAATCAAGGAAACATGGCACGATCAAAGGAACGGATATCTGAATTTCCTGATAAAAATTTCAAATTGTTTTAAGAAAGCTCAGCTAGTTATAAGAGAATATAGACAGACAAATCAAAGAAATCTAGAAAGCCATATATGAAGAAAACAAGAGGTTCCACAAAGAGAAATCATAAAATAGAACTAAAAAGAAATCTTGGAGCTAAGAAATACAATAAATGAAATTAAAACTTCACTAGAGAATGATCACAAAGAAAAAGAATCTGTGAACTTGAAGATAGGTAAATTGAATTATCTACTCAAAGGAGTAAAAATAAATTAAAATGAAAAATAATGAAAAACAAACGAAATTTATAGTATGCCATCAAGAGAGCTAAATTTGTGTTATGGGAATCTAAGAAGAAGAGTAGAAATAAAGAGGCAGAAAGCTTATTTAGAGAAATAATTGATGAAAATTTCCTGAATCAGAGATAGAGATACGAACATCCAGGTACATGAAGCTCAAAGATCTCAAAATAGTTTCAATTAAAGGAATATTTAACCATGACATGTTATAATAAATCTGTCAAAAATTAAAAATAAATAGAGACATTTGAAAGCAGCAAAAGAGGCTTCTCAAATCCAATGGAAGCCTCAATATACCACCTGTGGATTTCTCAGAAGAAACCTTGTAATCCAAGAAAGGGATGATATATTCAAACTTCTAAAAGAAAAAAAAAAAAAAAACTACCAACCAGAGTATTTTACCTGTCAAAATTGCCCTGCAGAAATGAAGGAGAACTACATTCACAGACAAACAAAAACCAAGGGATTCATTAGTAATTACACCTGCCTTATGAGAAATGCTTAAGGTAGTTTTTCAAGATGAAATGAAATAATGTTAGTTAGTAACATGAAAACACAAAAATATAAAACTTGTTGAAAGGGAGTAAGTATATAGACAAATTCAGAACACTCTGATGTTATAATGAGGATGTGTAATTCACTTTTAATTTTAACATAAAGATTAAAAAACCAAAGTATTGCCAGATACAGTATAATCCCAGCTCCTTGGGAGGCTGAGGCAGGAAGATCCCAAGTTTGAGGCAAACCTGGGTCACTTAGTGATACCCTGTCAAAAAATAAAAGAGCTGGGAAAGAAGCTTAGTGGTAGAGTGTTCCTGGTTTCAGTACACAGTATTGCAAAAGGTGAAAAAAAATGGTAAAAGTGTTAGGAATGACTCTCACTATAATAATTTGTTACTGAATTCCAAATATAAAAAGAAAATTTGAAAACAAAAACTTAAATATTGTGTCTGTATGTGTCTGTGTAAGAGTGTAGACTTTTGTTTTGTTTTTTTTTTTTTTACAAAATGAACTTTAAGGTACTATCAACTTAAAATAGATTCTTATACCGATATCTTACATGGGCTCCATGTAAATGGAAACACGACATATTAAAACTTATGAGGTGCAGGAAAAGAGTTCTTTGTAACGATAATCACAAAGAAAAAAATGTATAGTAGATATATAAAAGAGAAAGGATTGAAAGCAAACCACTATATAAAATCAGTAAACCATAATGGAAAATAGCAAGAGTGGAAAAAAAGAACAAAAGAACTATAAAACAGTCAGAAAAACAATGAACAAATTAGCTATAGTAAGTCCTTACCTATCAAAAGTTTTAATTGTAAGTGAACTAGATTCTCCAATAAAAAGACCTAGAGTGGGTGAATGGATAAAATTCAAGACCCAACTATGAGCTGCCTACAAGAAACCCACCATAGTCTTAAGGACACATGTGGGCTGAAAATGAAAGGATACACAAAGGTATTGCATGTGAATCAAAAACATGAGAGAGCAGGTATAGCTATACTTACACCACACAAAATAGACTATAAATAAAAAACATGACCAGAAACAAAGAAGGTTATTAAACAATAAAAGGAGGTCAATTTACCAAGATCATATAATAATTATAAATAATTATACATGTCAGAACACTAAATATATGAAGCAAAAATTAATAGATCTGAAGACAGAAATCAATAGCAATACAATATAGTAGGGCATTTAAACGCTGTACTTTCAACAATGGATAGATCATCCATACAGAAAATTAACATGGAAATTTGGACTTGAACCACATTTTCAACTAAATTGATGTAACAGACATATTCAGAACATTCCTTCTGATAGCAGCAGAATACATATTCTTCTGAAGCTCACACAGAACATTTCTCAAGGGTAGATCAAATGTTAGGCCACAAAACAAGCCTTAACAAATTTAAGAAGATTGAAATCATATCAAGTATCTTTTCCAACCACAATGGTATGAAACTAGAAATCAATAACAGGAGGAAAACTGGAAAATTCACAAATATGTGGAAATTAAGCACACTTCTAAATAACCAATGGGTCAAAGAAGAAATCGAAAGGGAAATAAAAATATCTTGAGACAAATGAAAATGGAAACACAACATATCAAAACTTATGAAGTGCAGGAAAAAAGTTCTAACAGGGAAGTTTACAGTGACAAACACTGAGAAAAAAAATAATCTCAAATAAGCAATCTAAATTTACACTTCAAGGAACTAGAATAAAGAATAAGCTAAGCCCAGATTTAGCAGAAGAAGAAAATAATACAGATCAAAACAGAAGTAAATGAAAAGAGTTGACAAAACAATAGCCTGAAACTAAGATTTGTGGGTTTTTTGAAGATAAACAAAATTGACAAACCTTTAGCTAGAAAAAACTAAGAAAAAAGTGAGTAGACAAAAAAATAAAATCGAAAGTGAAAGAAGAGACATTACAACTGACACCACAGAAATGCTAAGGATCATAAGGGACCACTATCAACAATTATATGTAAATAAGTTGAATAACAGAATAAAATGGATAAATTCCTAGAAACATACAATCTCCCAAGACTTAACAAATCATAAAAAATAGAAAATTGGAACAGACTAGTAGGGAGTAAGGAGATTGAATCACTAATCAAAAATATCCCATCAAAGAAAAGGTCCACAGAAGATGATCTCACTGATGAATTCCAAAATACATTTAAAGAAGAATTAATGCCAACCCCCAAACTCTTCCAAAACATAGGAGGCAGGGAACATTTCTGAACTCATCTTATGAAACTGATATCACAGTTAGACAAGAACACTTCACAAGAAAAAAAATTACAGGTCAATCTCCCTGATGAATATAGATGTGAAACTTCTCAAGAAAATATAAGAAAAACAAATACATCAGCACATTAAAAGCATTATACACCATTGGATTTATCCCTGAAACATAAGAATGATTTAACATATACAAGTCAATAAATGTGATATCCTACATTAACATAAGGAAGGATAAAAATATCCTGGTCATCTCAATAGATACAGAAAAAGCATTCCAAGAAAGTTCAACATCCTGTCATTATGATAAAACTCTTAAGAAATTAGTTATAGAAGGAATAGAAATTAAATAATATGAAAAGCAGATGACTAACATCAAACTCAATGGTGAAAGACTGGTAGCTTTTCTCCTAATAATAGGAATAAGGTAAGGATGCTCACTCTTGCCACGTCTATTCAATATAGAAGTAGAAGTCTTAACCTGAGAAATTAGGCAAGAACAAGAAACAAGGTATATTTCCCAAACTGGAAAGTAAGAAGTGAAATTGTTCCTATCTGTAGATTATATGATTTTATCTATGGAAAACACAAAGACTTCACAAAAAAGTGCTAGAATTAATTTGCAAATTCAGTAAAATTGCGAGGTACAAACTCAACATATAAGAATCCGTTGTGTTTCTATACACTAACAAAAACAACTATCCAGGGCTGGGGATGTGGCTCAAGTGGTAGCATGCTCACCTGGCATGAGTGAGGCACTTAGTTCGATCCTCAGAACCACATAAAAAAAATAAATAAATAAAAATAAAGATGTTGTGTCTACCTAAAACTAAAAAAAAAAAAAAATTAAAAAACACAACTATCCAAAAAAGAAAGTAAGAATCCAATATCATTTATAATAGGATCAAAATAATAAAATATTTAGGAATAAATTTAGCCAAGGAAGTGAAAGAGGTGGACACTGAAAACTACCAAACATTCATGAAAGAAATGGAAGAAGACACAAATAATTGAAAATATCATGAATTGGAAGGTTTAATATTGTTAAAATACCCACATTAGGGGCTGGGGTTGTGGCTCAGTGGTATAGTGCTCACCTTGCATGTGTGAGACACTGGGTTCGATCCTCAGCACCACATAAAAACAAACAAACAAAAAAAGGTATTATATACAACTAAAAAAATTTTTAAAATACCCATATTACCCAAAGCAATCTATAGATTCAATACAATCTCTTTGAAAATTCTAGTGGAGTTTTACACAGAAATAGAAAAGACTATCTTAAAATTCATATGGAACCACCGAAGATCCTGAGTATCTAAAACAATCAAAGAAAGAAGTACAAACCAGGAGGCAAAACACTTCCTGATTGCAAACTATACCACAAGTCTCCTGGTAACAAAAACAGCATGGTATTGGCATAAGAAAAAGACATACAGAGCAATGAAACAGAATAAAAATCCCAGAAACAACCCACATATATACAGTCAACTAATCTTCACCAAAGGTACCAAGAATACATGATAGGCAATGGGTAGCCTCTTCAATATATGATGTTGGTAAAACTGGATATCCACATATGAAAGAACAAAATTGAACCATTTAAAAATTTTATTTATATTCATTTATTTACTTCCTTAGGATGATTTTATCAAAATTCCAAAATATAACAAGTGTTGTCAAGGAAACAGGAACATTTGTATATTGTTGGTGGGAATGTAAATTGTGTAAATTGGTACAGCCTTTATGGAAACCAACTTGGAGGTTCCCCAAAAATTAAAATGGGACTACCATATGATCATTAGTTTCACTCTAGGATATATAATCTAAAGGAAATAAAATCATTATCTTGAAGAGATTCTGCACTCTTGTGTTCATTACAGCATTGTTTACAATAGCGAAGATATAGAAATACCCTAAATGCCTATTGATGGATAAATAAATAAAAATGTTGTGTGTATACATGTATACAATGGATATTGTTTCACTTTAAAAAAGAAGGTAGTCCTGCCATTGTGACCACATGGGTTAATTTTAAGGATATTATTCTAAGTGATATAAGCCAAGCATAAAAATAAAAATATTGTATTTATTATACATATTTGGACTCTGAAGAAGTCAAATGTATAAAAACAGAGTAGAATGATTACCAGAAGCTGAAGGGTGGGGGAAATGAGGAGATGTTGATCATAAGTTAAAAGATGAATGAGTTCTGGAGATCACTGTACAATGTAGTGACTACAATTAGTAATACTGTATTGTATATTTGAAATTTGCCAAGAGAATTGATCTTAAGTGCCTCACAAGGCAACTTTTTGAGGTGGTTTTTATGTTATTAGTTTTATTGTGGTGATCATCTCACAATTATACATATAGCAAATCATTATGTTGCACAAAATAAATATATACGATTTTTGTTGGTCAATCAGACCTCTCGTAAACTGAGGGGAAAAAAACAAAACAATTTTCTGTGCACCAAAAAGGATAAAATAGTCAATACACTTAACTAAGCAGTTTCTAGATTTATGATTTGAAATATGTAGAACATTCCTGAACTAAATTCAAGAAGACCTAGAAAAAAGGAAACACACACCATGTTCATGGATTGGAATACTTAACATTAATAATATTGCAACATTCTCTAAAGCAATCTATAGATTTAAGGGAATAGCTATCAAAATCTCAATACTCCTTGTTCAAGAAATGCAAAAACTGACCCCAAAAATCATATAAAAGTACCATTGATTACAAATAGCCAATATAATTTTGAATAAGAAAATGTTAAAGAACCCATTCTTAGGCTCCAGTATTCAAAATGGTGTAGTATTCACATAGAGATATAAGTTAGTGGGATAGAATTAATAATCCAGAATTGAATATATTGAAGGCCAATTGACTTTTTTTAAGAGTGCCAAGACCAGAGTGCCATTTTACCATCTGGTTAAAACTATGTTTTCAATAGATGATGCAGAAATTGTGTATCCATATGCCAAAGAATGAAGTTGAACCCTTACCTTGCACCATATATAAAAATTAACTCAAAATGCAGGAAAGATTTAAATTTAAGAGGTAAAACTATACAAAAATATAGAAGAAAACATAAATATAAATCTTCATGACCTTACTTTGGCAAGGAATTCTCAATTATGATACCAAACATAAGTGACAAAAGAAACAATGGATAAATTGAGTCTCATAAATATCAAAAACCTGTGTACATGAAAGGTCAGTCTCAAGAGAGTGAAAAGACAAATCACAGAATGGGAGAAAATATTAGCAAAGTATAAATCTAATAAGGGTCAAATATTCAGAATATATAAATAACTCAATGTGTAATGGTTAGTCTTATGTGTCAAATTGGCTAGGCTATAGTATACATTTGTTTAATCAAATCCTAATCTTGGTGCTGATTCTAAAGGTATTTTGGAGATATGGTTAGGATTTGCAATTATGCAACTTTAAGTAAAAGTTTTTTTTTTTAATTAAGGAGTATTTCAGAATTTTTTCTTCTCCTCTCACCCTGCTGGATATATGAAGGGATCTCTCTCCAATATTCATTGTGAGAATGTGGTACATCTCCAGGAGACAAAATCACAAAAACGCACTCCCCACCCCCATGGCTAGGATCCCATGGAGTTTTAAAAATTATTTCTCAGACTTCCAGACTGAGTCTTCAGCAACTTTTCAATTACAATTCAGGTTTTGCTAACCAGGCACTGATTCTGGCCAAGTTTCTACCTGTAGATTTCTATTTCAGTAAGTTGTGGTTATTGATATTTTCCTATTGGTCTCTTCAACTTGGGGAAATGATTTTCCCTGTGACCTTCTGTTACATATTTAAGAATAGTTGCTTATTTATCAGTTTTTTCCAGCTTTGTACTTATTGTTGGATGGAATAGTGACTTCTAGGATTCATACATACAATACTTTGCTTTTATACTAGAAGTCTGTTCTTATTTTTATTATTACTTTCCTTCTGCTTGCTTTGGGTTGATTTCACTGTTTATTTTTCTAATTTATTATTATTTTTGTTTTATATTTGCCTCTTTTCTAATATATGCATTGAGTGCTATTAATTTCCTTCCCAGCACTGCTTTAGCTGCATTACACAGATTTTTACATGTTGTACACATCTCCAGTTTCATTCAGTTCTATCACCATGTGCCATTGTCAACATTTCACCACTTCAAAGAGAAGTGTAGAGACCTTATTTCCTTTTTAAGTCCCTCTACATTCCCTGCTTTTCCAATATATACCCTATCCCTACATTGAGAGACACATTTAGATATTGTTATAATATTTGCTTCAACTGTCAAACATACTTTAGAAAATTCGAGAAGGGAAGGAAAGGCCACTGTTTATGCCCATGTTTTATCTTATTTTTTGTTTCCTGATATTTTAATATTCCTTCTTTTGCCACTTCAGTTTCATCTCAAGGACCTCCTTTAGCTATTCCTTTAGAGTAGGCCTGTTAGTATCAAATTCTCTTGATTTTCCTTCATCTGAAATGTCTTGCTTTTATCCTTCATTTCTGCAGGATATTTTTGCTGGTCAACAGTTCTTTTCTTTTAACTCTTGAAAATCTCATATCAATTTCTTTTCACATCCATTGTTCCTAATGATAAATGGGCTATAGTTGGAGTTCTCCCCCTGCCAAGTAAATTGTCATTTGTCTCTTATTGATTTGAATTTTTTCTGTCTTTATTTTTATAAGTTTGATTAGATGTGCCTTGGTGTAAATTTCTCATTTATCCTGTTTGGAGTTTGCTCAGCTTGTTAGATCTGCATGTTTGTGTCTTTTGCTGGATTTTGAGAATTTCAGGTGATTATTTCTTTGAGTAAATTTTTAGCTCCCACTACATCCTCTTCTCCTTTCATGACATGAACTCTAATGATATGGTGATCCTGTATTTATGTATGAGTCCTTGATCATCTCTTCATTTTTAAAGTGTATTTTGCCTGTGTTGCTAAAATGAGCAATATTCATTCCTCTGTCATCAAGTTCATTGATTCTTTCCTCTGTTACCTTCATTCTTTCTAAATTTATCCATTGAGTTTTTCATTTCAGTCATTGTATTTTTCCATTCAAAAATTTCCATTTTGTTTTTCTATATATATTCTATTTGTTTACTAGTAATTTCTGGGCTTTTTAATTTGTTTCAACTATATTTTCTTGTAATTCTTTGTTGAATATTTTTTACTATGGCTGCTTTTAATCAGATAATTAAATATCTGTGATAACTTGGTTTTGGCATATATTGACTTTCTTTTCTCATTCAAATTGAAGTTTTCATTGTTGAAACCTAGATATTTAGTGAATAATCTTATGAGATTCTTATTTAAGTCTTCTCTTTTAGCAGGAATTCTCTATCACTGTGCTAACAGGGAAAGGAAGATATCACTTCTTTATTGCTATTTATATAATAAAAATCCAGATTCTCAACTCTGCCTTTGAAGCCCAAGGATGGGAGAGTGCCTCTTTACTATAGGTAGATATAGGATTCAGGATTCTTATAAGACTTCCACACACAGTGGGAGCAGGGAAGACCTTATTACCACTAAAAAGGGATAAAAGTCCTTTAACTTTCTCTGATATTATCCCAGTGGCCATGGAGTGACAAGCAAGGGGATAGACTGAGGCACCATATTACAGCCTGGTGAGGGCAGAAGTCACTCAGGCCATGTTGCTGTGGATACAGGGTGGAGCCACTTTTTTATTTTGTGGTGTTAAAATGGGGTGGATTGATGGTGTCTAATTGTTTTTTGCCTTGCTATGCATCTCTTTTCTGGCTTTTTGGTTACAGAAAGCATACTTTTTTTGGAGTTGAATTTTTTTTTTTTTTTGGCATTCAGTTTGGTTTGATATTTTTGTCTGTTCCCATTGGTATTTCTGATTTCTGCCTTCTATAACACTCAATGAATTCAAAATCACATTGTTCCTTGAGCCCTGAGTTCTTTAGCTGGTCTGCCTTCTCTCCACCTTTCATTGTGATATAGATATAGATAAGAAGATCATCCAAAGTTTTTAGCTGTATCTAGCAGGAGGAAGAGAATTGTATCTCCTCTTTCTTATCTTGAACCAGAAATTCCTGTTACCTTTTTCTTGTACTTGAGAATCATCTCTAATCGACTTTTACAAAATGAAAACTACAGGAAATAATTCACAATTCTTGACTTTTTAATTTTAGTGAATAACAAAGAGCTCATAATACTCAATGTGTCTTCACAATGAACTTCACAATAAAAAGATTGGATGCTAGCACTCACAAAAGAGGAGGCTGAGTTGGTGATTTTATTTCAGTACATGCAGAAATCAGTTCCTCTCCCACCTTCTAAAGCTGGTTCCAGAAGAACCCATGCCTACCCCATTTCTGGTTGAAATCTTAGGGTGTGCCCAGAGAGCCTTGGTACCTGGTGTCCTATGTCCTGTGAGTGTGGGTATAGGGAACAGAGTAGGAGATGGAGGCCCAGGGCTTCCTTCCCAGGCTGGCCTCCAGGGCAACTGCCTGGGGCCACCTACCCCTAGCAGCTTTGGCCCTTGGCTTTATCCCTCTTGTCCTCCTACAGTCTATTTTTCTATTCTCAGTCCCTTCCCTGCAGACACTCCTCCCCCCATAGTAACTGGCTCCCTAATGGTTCAGGGAAGTACATTCCACACTCCTTCTTGGGGCTGAGGCCAACGAAGTGGTGGCAGCTATTCAAGAATGCCGGTTGTGTTTGTGTGTATGTGAAGGGGAGGCTGCCTGCCTGCCTGGCCTAGAGCCGGGGATTGGGAGATCCCCAAAGGGCCACAGTTGTTAGGGATGTTGGGAAGGCTGGGAGCTGAGGCCAAAGAGAGGTAAGCAGCATGTGTTCACTGATCCTTAAAGGCTTTGGTCTGGGGTGGTAGCACTGTAGTCCTGGGATCACTGAGGCTACAGTGGTCCCTCTTTGGGGGATGCTTGCCAAACGGTTTGGGGGCCCAACAGTACCATTGGGCCTGGTCAACTAGGCTCCTTGGGCCACTCTTATACTACAGCCTCTGTTTTTCCACTTCCAAAGGGGGGCAATATTCTAGGCCCCTTCCTGTTCTGATTTCAGATCATGAAACAAGCCTCCTTCTTCAGAGGCTCTGTCTATCTTATCCTGGCACATTCCCAAATCCTAACTGGTCTGATGGCCTTTTGACTGGATAGATAACCATTACTATGACTGTATTGAAAAGCTAGCCATCTTTGGGTTTTAAATGTATAGGTTTAAATCTGCTGTAGAAAATAAACTTAATTAAAAACCCCTAACACTCCATCACACATTTTGGCTTGCCTTGAATTTTGGACCTGCCCACAGATCACTTGAAGGTCCCATAGACCAACACTATTTCCTGGACCACCCCTGGAGAACCACCATCTCAAAGGAGGCCTGTGAATAGGGCTTAGAAACTAAGGTGTGGCCTGGTGAGTTTGAGGAGGGAGGTTTTCTGAGACAAGGACGTTTTTTTCAGGGTGGAAAGAAGCAGAGTTCTGGGGAGGGGTGGCAATAGCCATCAAGCTAACTTGGATCAGCCTACTGGGAAATGGGATGGGTAGCCCCACATGAAGGTCAGACACTGGATGGGATAAGGTAGCAGCAGCGATGAAGACCCAGATTAGCCTGCTCAAGGGATGATCTCAGAAGGAGGGGACTTCCGGTGGAGAGCATAGCCCCACAGGGAGTTGCCCATGGGACAGATACCAAGTGATCAAAGCTCTAAGGGGAGCCCAGAAAAGCTTGAGTGCAGGCATTCCACACTCTTTGAGGAAAGCTTGTGCTACCTAGAAGAATACAATTTATTCATCCTCCAAAAGTTCACCCAATATCTATTACATGCTAATCTCCATGGTAGATGCCAGGGATATCATTATGAGCCAGACAGACCCACCCTCAAGACACTCCCAATCTAGTGGGAAAGATAAGCCAATGATTTCAGAACAGTTGGATTAGAGGGTTGTGGGAGTTCATAGAGGGGCCAACACAGATGTGGAGTCACAGAGAAGGTCTAAACTGAGAACTAAAAGTGAGGTAGCATTATCCAGTGGAAAAAGGTCAGAAAGGGGCAGTGGTCTCAACAGAGGCTTGGCATGGGCAAGGTCTGGAGGTTATAGAAAGCCAGTGCTCCTGCTCTGACACTATTGGCCAGTTCCTAGGCCTGGCAGGTTTTGTGATGCTCCTCTGCAGGCTTATGGGTCACTTCCTGCCAAGGATGTCAGGGATCCTGATTGAAACTTACCCCACAGTCGGGTGAGGCAGAGCTGGGACCAGAGATTCCTGGGGGCTGCTGGTAAAGTCTCAAAGAAAGCAGGGCCAAAGCATCTGAGAATCAAGTCCAATGTCTCTTGCCTGAGGCAGGATGTGGGCAGAGGAATGGACATGCCTGCCCTGGTGCTTCACAGTGTGCAGGGACTGCATCTATCACCATTGTCTGGGAGGCTCCAAGTGGTCCTGGGAGCTAGGCCTAAAGCAAGACTGGCTAGAGCTGAGCATAAGGGGCAACTTCTTTGAGAAGTCATGACCTGATTAAGGTTTCTTTATGATGAGGAGTAGGCCAGGCCTTGACACTTCAGTCTTTCACTGGAAGCCCTAGTCTGTGAACTCAAGAAGTTGATGGGCTGCAAATGGACATGTTGGGATAATGAGGACATGAGGAAGGACATTTTGGCTGCCTCCAGAAGTTGTGAAGATGCATATCCATCCCCCTCCTATAACATGTCGGAGGCGCAGCCCAGAGAGCACAAGCAGCTTCCCCACAGCCAAGCAGCAGAAGCAGAGTGGGTCTGGCACCAGCGCACTCTGCTTGAGAGGCCAGCTGTGCTCTGCAGATGAGAGGCCATAATGGACCCAGTGTGGGCAGCAGCCTGGAAGGCAGATAGTTTCCGTTCAGTTCCTGACTTGGCCATCCCATTGTTGTGTGACCTTGAACCTGTTTCCTGTTCTGCAAAATGGGGATAACAAACAAAGCTTAGATCCTAGGCCTGGGAAATTCAAAGAAGCCAAAGGACATGAACTAGGTCAGGGGTGAGAGAGGCTGAGGGAGGAGCTGGAAAGGTCCATAGGGGCTGATGGCTATGATAGTCCAAATCCAGACTCCTCACAAGGAATCATCTCTGTTTTCAGATCACCTCCTCAGAGAAAGGGAGTCATAGCTTCCCTCCAGGATTTATTATCAGATCTCCCGAGGCCCAGGCCTGTCCATAATTTTTCAGATTGGCCCCAGCTCTGGAGATGGGAACATCTTTCCCTCTGGGTTGTCCTGCACCCCACTTATCATGTTGGGGGTCTGCCTGAAACCTCTGAGTGAGCTGGCCCTAGTGGTAACGGGACCACTCTCACTAACTTTCAACTCTACCCCCTCAGCCTCCATCATCTGTGGGTACCTGCACCAGGATGTTGGACCTCAGGGAATCTTACATTTGCCAGAATCCTGCCCCTGGCCTTCTGGAACTGGCCCCTTTCCCTGTGTTTCCATCTCCACTTTGTAAACAGGGCCATCCCTCCCTGTGTGCTCCATGGTCTCCCTCATCTTGGGGCCTGTCAGTTTCCAAGGAGCCAACAGTTACTGAGGGCTTAGTACAACAGCTACCATCCATTTACCAAGCCTTCGTGGTAGCCCAAGCATGGAGCTGAGCACTGCACATTCACCATCTGGATCGAGCCTCACAGGATTGCTATGAGAAGAGGCTCTATGGAGTGGTGCTTCTGGAAACAGACTCTGGAATCCGACATCAAATCTCAGTTTCACAGGAGAGATACACTGTCCCTCTCCTCTCTGAAAGGGCCTACTATTTCCCTTGAGATTGTTTTCCTTCCTCCTTTCATATCCCTTCTAATAAATGTATTCCCATTAGTCTGAGAAAAAAGTCAGCCTCAACCATTTCCCAGCCAGGTGACCTTAGAAAAGTGACTTCACTTCTCTGGGCCTCAGTATCCCCATCTGCATAACACCATACTGATATAGTTATACATGGTTTAATGACTGAAAAATGCATTGATATGTGATTTTGTCCTTAGCTGAACATCACAGAGTGTACTTACACAAACCTAGCTGGTCTAGGTTTGTCACTTGACATGGTAAGGATAAGAAATATAAGGCTGCTACAGGTGTAACATGTCATACTATTTTATAGGGAATGTTTTTATAAGTAGGAGTACAACTGAAATAATGATTGAAAGTATAGTATGATAAATACATAAACATAGTTGTTTACTATCATTATCAAGCAATATGTATTGTACATAGTTATATGTAATGTACTAAACTTTTTTATGTAGTGTGCATGGACATAGATATTATATATGCTTTTATATATATAACTTTTTGTTACATATCATTTATTGCATATTCATTGTATAAGGGTATAAATATTTATGTTATAATATTAGATACAAGCATTATCTATTAGGTATGACTATAAATGAATAATGTGTGATGTATATGATATAAATAATAAGTATATAATGTAAATACAGGACTGGGGCTATAGCTCAGTTTTTTGTTTGTTTGTTTGTTTGTTTTGGTACTGGGGATAGAACTCAGATGTGCTTAACCACTGAGGTAAATTCCCGGCTTTGAACTTGCAATCCTTCTGCCTCAGCCTCCTGAGTCATTGGGATTATAAGCGTGAATCACTACGCCCAGTTGCTAAACTTTAATAGAACTGGCAGCATAGTAGTTTATTATCAGCATCACACAAATGTGTGTAACGTGTAATTTTTCAAGTCCATTCTAATCTTTATGAAACCCTTGTTGTTCCATAGTTGCTTGCAGCATTGTTATGTAGCACATGACCATAATAATGAACTCATGGGATTGTTGCAAGGCTTAGTCCAACTAACACATTTTGGTAATACTCATAAATGTGAGAATATTGAATCAAAATGGAGCTGCACTGGGTGTGGTGGTGCACCCCTGAAATCCTGGCTACTTGGGAGGCTGAGGCAGGAGGATTGCAAATTAGAGGCCAGTCTGGACCACTTTGCAAGACCCTATCACCAAATAAAATAAAAAATAGGTTAGGGATGTAGCTCAGTGGTACAGTATTTGCCTAGTCCCTGGGTTCATTCCCTATCACTGGGAAAAAAAAAAAAAAAGGTGTGGATGGGATGGATTGGGGACCACAAGATATCCCAGAAGTTACTGCTGTACTACACTCAAGCTGCCATGAGATTTGGCAACATCTTATCACCAAGGACTTGGATAGGATATCAGTTTCCTGGGCTGTTACTAGAGGTTGAGCCCTGATCTGAGTCCCACTAGGACTGCCTCACTCTCTTCAGCTCCTTCCCTTCCCTTCCCTTTGTCCCCTTGAACTTCCCCTACCCCATCAAGGGTTTTGTTCTCTCTACAGAACACATTGAGGATGGGTACCAATGGTCTCACATAAAACATCACTTTGGCTGTGAGACCTCCATTGACAGGCCCAAGCCTCTGCCTTCCCATTCTTCCCACATTCCTGAGCACTATAGTTCCCTTCTACTCCAGAGAAGGCCCTCAACCACATTCAGTTTTGTCCTCTCCCTTGTCTTATAGACGGGAGCAATTTTGCTCAAAATATGCTTTGGGAACCAGCCCATTTGTAAGGTTGACACTTCCTGTTTTTCTTCATTTATTCCCTAAATCTGAAATAGCTTCTCACTTCCATTTAACTAAGTTCCATTCTCCCTTCTTCTAACCCTTCCTGGATAAAGTCTCTCACAGGTAGCTTGTCAGAATTAAGAGGACAGAAGGTAAATGGTTTTAAAAGCATTATCAGGGCTGGGGATGTGGCTCAAGAGGTAACGCGCTCGCCTGGCATGCGCGGGGCGCTGGGTTCGATCCTCAGCACCACATAAAAATAAAATAAAGATGTTGTGTCCGCTGAAAACTAAAAAATAAGTATTAAAAATTCTCTCTCTTCTCTCTCTCTCTCTCTCTCTTAAAAAAAAAGTATTATCATCTATTGATAAGGAGCTGTCCTCATAGTCAAAAATGACCCACGAGGATTTAGTTGGCATTTGACACTCACCTTCTATTTCAAGGATGGTTTGTCTCAGAATGTGAGTTTTCTAAAGACTGAGGATTGGCTGGATCCTGGGAGATTCCCACCGGGACAGCACTTCCTCACAATAAGTGTCTGGAAACAGCAGCAATCTGGTCCCATCTGTAGAGAATGGCAGGGCCCAGGCTCTGTGTCCCCATTTGACTTAAGTGAATGTCTGCTGGAAGTCAGGATCATGCGTTACTTGACACTTCAAATCTCCCATCAGTGAGACTCATCAGAATATTTATGATAAAAGGAATACTAGACCAGGAGTTAGGCAGACCTGATGAGACTCCCCTGTCCAGCTTATTTGGTCATGCCATTTGGTCTCTAGAAGTCTTGATATGAGATTATGTGTGCAGAGTAGTTAAGGCTGTTCCTGGCACATGGTAGATGCTCAATAAATCAGGCTATTAGTACTGCTCCTACCTCCATTGCTTCCCCATCATCCCCATCCCATCAAGCCCAGTCCAGATCCAAATGCTTTCAGAGCAGCCCAGATCCCCAAAGGGGGCTGGGCCACAACTGCAGGAGACCCTGGGACTCCTTCTGGGCTCTGCAGTGGGCCTGGGGGACTAGGGTCACAGGAGCTTAGATTGGCCCAGGCATTGAAGCCAAGAATCAGGGCTTTAGCACAAGTATTTGGGTCTAAGAGTAGGAAGGATGTGGTCAGTGTTGAGGGGCTTGGCTGCCATCCCCAAAGATCCAGAGACTCCATCTTAACTTAGCTGAGTCCCTGGTCCTGTCTGCCATGTGAAGTTGGAGCTGAGGTGGCTATAACAATGACCTCCAAAGTAACTCCCAGCTTGACCACTTCATGGGTGTGAAAAGATTGAGGAGAGAGAGAGTTGGGGGAGCCAAGGTCTCCAGCTTTGACACCCCAGCAGGGGGCAATGCAACCAGAGCCTGGTGCCAGACCCTCTGAGGAATGAGTTACCACAGGGATCTTGCAGGTGAAGCAAGGGCTGAGCAGGAAGCCATCCTGTTGGCTGGCATGTTGCAATGGAATGGGAGGCAGAGGCCACCAGTGACCAATCAGTTTCTTGTGTCTGCATCCAGAACAGCTTCCCCTTGGCAGGAGCAAGAGTCACCACACAAGGGCCAGGGTAGCCTCAGCTCTGTGCAAGCTCCCAGGGCCAGGCAGTGCTCCCTGGGGACCCCAGGTAGCCTAAGTGTATTCTGGTCAGCAACTGAGGCCTCCTACCTCTCCATCTTTACACTTCTCTCTTTTCAAAACTGTTCTGAATTGTCACGGAAACCAAAACTGGAGTCTCCCCCTGTTTTCTGAGCCAGGCCTGCTGATGAGGCCTATTTCCAGCCAGTGTTGGTAGACGGGGCCTGTTATGGTTTGGATGTGACATGTTTCCAAAAGCTCATGTGTGAGACAATGCAAGAAGGTTTGGAGGAGAAATAATTGGGTTATGAGAGCATTAACCTCATCAGTGAATTAATCCCTGATGGGAGTAACTGAATAGTGACTGGAAGCAGGTGGGGTGTGGCTGGAGAGGTGGGGCATTGGAGGTGTGGCTATGGGCTTCATATTTTATATCTGGAGAGTGGAGCTTCTTTCTTTCAGCTTCCTGATCATCATGTGAGCTAGTGCCCTCCATCACACTCTTCCCTCATTATGTCCTGCTTTCCCTTGAGCCCCAAGGAATGGAGTCTTCTGTTTATGGATCGATACCTACAAAATGTGAGCCCTCAAATCAACTTTTCCTCTTTTACAACTGTTCTGATTGGGTCTTTCTGTCACAGCAGAAAAAAAAAAAAGTTAACTAAAACAGGGACCATTCCTTACCTTCTCTCCCTCATAAGGCCTCTCAAGCCAAGACTTGAACAATGTCTGCCTGCCTGCCAGTCTTCCATCTTTCCTTCCTTCCTCACTTACTTCCTTCCTGCCTTCCTTCCAGTACTGGGGATGAAACCCAGGAGTGCTCTACCTCTGGGTTATTTTCCCAGTTCTTTGTATTATTATTTTTAAGACAGAGTCTCCCTAAATTGACAGGCTGGCCTTGAATTGTGATCTTCCTACCTCAGCCTCCCCAGTAATCAGGATAACCGGAGTTTGCCATCACACCTGGCTGAAAGGTCAATTGTTGATCTTTCTGGCTCTGGCTGACTCTAGCCCAGTGCAAGTGCCCCAGATGTACCCCTGGTGTCCTCCTTGAGCCTCAGTTTTCTTGTCAATAATCTGACTGGAGGGAGTAGGACTGTGTTGAGCTCCAAGGGCCCCTCCAATTGTGAAATTCCCAGAGTTGGAAGTTGCATTCCACGTCTGGCTTTCTTTGCCTGGGTCTGGAGAGAATGCTGAGCCTGAGTCTCTTGCCCTTCTTTTAGAGGGACCTGCAGCCATGCTCATATCACTTTCCAGTTCCCTACCTGTCCTCAGCCCGCCTATACATTCCTCACTTCTGGGGGATCCTGGACCTCTTAAGGGTGTGAGTGCACCACACATGCTCACGCTCATACCCCAGTGTGCCCCCCACCCTCATCCACATCTGTAAATGGAGAGGGAAAGTGCTAATATGTCTTGACCTTTGTCCATCCACGTGGTTTCCCCAAAATGGTGGTAAACACATACCTGGGGCCCAAATTCACAGTCATCAGTCAGACTATATGTGGAACTTAGGCTTTCATGTTTTCCCTGTCTGTAAAAACTTTCACTTCATTAGGACTTTATGAGATTTCATTCATCCATTCAGCAAATATGCATGGAAAATTTACTGCGGGCCAGGCACCATTCTAAATGCTAGAATGAAATGAGATAATACATATAAAGTGCTAAGTCCTATGCCAGGCATTTGGCAAGATCCAGTCAATGTAAATTTTCCCTCCTTTATCCACACAGTTATAGCCAACATCCACTGATCACCTACTATGCATCATGCACTGCTTTATGCAATTTTATTTGTATATTTCTCACAATTCTTTGAAGCAGTCACTATGATTATCCCCATTTTCCAGATGAGAACACTGAAGCACAGTATGGTGAAGTGATTAGTTCAAGGACACACGGCTAGTAAAAGGCAGTCTGGCCCAAAGTCAATGCTCTTAGCCACTCTAAAAAATGTATATATCTCTCTGACTAGAGCTTACAGGTTTTTTCTTCAATTAGGACTCAACTCACAGCTCCACATGTACAAGAGAAATGTACATGTACAGATGCACACATTGTGCACACATTCATGCTGTAAGTGTTACTGCTTATGCTCAGTGACCCTGGCCCTGTGCTGGTCCCATGAACATGAAAAGGTCCATCCTCCATCTATGTGGGATGCTCCTCTTCCCACTAGACCACAGCTTTGAACTCCCAGGGGCCACCCCCTCATCCCACGGACACACAAGCATGTGCGTCTCATATGCTCACTCCTTCCTCTGCTTCCATGGCCAGAGGAGGGGGAAGAAAAGAGAAGGAATGTCATCTGCAATTGGAGGCTGTGCTGTGTGGTGGGCAAGGTCAGCAGGAGGAGGGAGCAGGAGGGGCGTAGCTGTGACCACAGACAAGGGCTGGGGGAGGGAGCCTGCAGCAGCAGCAGGAGAAGGAGGAGGGAGAGCCCCCTATCTTGATAAACCATGCAAGGTCGGAGAGGGGTGATGTGAGGATTGGACTTGCAAGAACTTTCTCAAGCCATCAATTTCCACTGGCTGCCTGAAGCCCAGAGCCTGGAGGCCAGAGGCCAGAAACCTGAGCAAGCCCCGAGACAGCCAGTCTCAGGATCAGCAGGGTCAGGTCCAGGCCCCAGTGGGAGGAGGAGACATTGGGCTGCCCAATCTTTTGGGATTCAGCACTATGCCCCCAGCACCTGGAGTGAGAGTGGCACCCTGCTCTGGAGGTTACCAAGGAGTGCCAGCTCCCTGTGTTGGTCTGCATTTTTCTGCTATTGCAGGCACTCATGTGTCTGTGTGTCTGTGTATGCAGTGGAGTAGCTGAGCAGTTAAGAATGAGTGTCCAAGCTAGGCGTGGGGTGCATGCCTGTAATCCCAGTGACTCAGAAGGCTAAGGCAGGAGGATCACAAGTTTGAGGCCAGCCTCAGCAACTTAGTGAGGCCCTGTTTTGAAAAGTGGTGGTGGGGGGCTGGGGATGTAGCTTAGTGGTGGAGCACCACTAGGTTCAATCCTGAGTACTGCAAAAGAAGAAAAAGAAGGACAAGGAAGAAATGTCCACATCTGGCTCCACAGCTTACCAGCTGTATGACCTGAGAATGCTATATATCCTCCCTGACCCTCTGTCTCATCTACAAATAGAGATAAGTATTGCTACCTTAAAGGATTGGAAGGATGGTCTATTGTACTGCATGTGGGCCTGACACACAATAAGTGCTTAATAATTGAAGTGTTATTTTCACTACACTGAACCCACCCACCCAAGAGACCCCCAGACTCAGTTCAGCTTCCAAAAGGAATGGCTGCCACCCTCACACCTCCTCCACAGTCTTGTGTCTTCATCAGCGAGCATGACTAGCACTCTACCATTCTTACACATTCTCACCACCCAACAAGGGCCCAATTTGCAGCCCAAGAGCCCACCTGAGGTAGCACACACAGAGGATGCAAGCACGCATTTTCACAAAGCATTAATGAATCTGCCTGCACACATCTGCATATACCTGCATGCACAGGTGCACTCACATCCCTGCATGGATCATGCATATGAATCCATGCATGATTGCTCAGGAACACATACACTAGCTGGAACACACACACACACACACACACACACACAAATATATTTTTGGCACTTGGGATTAAACCCAGGGGTGCTTAACCACTGAGGCACATCCCTAGCCCTTTTTATATTTTATTTAGAGACAGAGTCTCTCTGAGTTTCTTAGGGCCTTGCCAAGTTGCTGAGGCTGGCTTAGAACTTGCAATTCTCCTGCCTCAGCCTCTTGAGCTGCTGGGATTACAGGCATGAGCCACCATGCCCTGCTGAACATATATATTTCTAATTGTGATCTTCAACAACTTGCCGCTCCTCTTAGAGTTCAGTTTTCTTACTTGTAGAACAAGTATAACATTGATCCTTGCTTTAGCCACTTGACCTGGATCTTGAGTACATCCAATTCGATATTGCCTGTGGAGTTTACTTGGAAATTTCTATGCAAACATTACCACTAGTCCTGTCCACTCTTCCACCAAATTAACACCCAAATCCATTCCCTATACCCCATTCCACTGCTGCTACTTTAACCCAAGCCATCATCTTGTTTCATCTAGATCCCTGTTTGCACCTTTTCCCCACTACAGATNATGATTTTATCTTCTTCAATACTGATTTTCCTCTCTTTCTAGAATACATGTATTATGGTTGCTGAAATGTCAAAATTGATTATCTATGGCTCATATCTTTTCAAAACTTTTAATCTTTGTTATTCAATATTGTGTTCTGGGAAATTTACAGATATCTCCATAACTTCTATTTTCTTTTAGAGCTATATTGTACTTTGAAAACTCTATTTTTAAAACTTCTGAGTCTTTTCCTATGCTCCAATTTCCATTAGTTTCATTTTATTATATTTTTTAACTAATTTTATTGAGTTATTTCTTCATTTTTTTCTGCTTTGTTTTTTAACCCAGTAATTTCTTTTCTTTTTTTGTATTTATTTTTTACTTTTAGGTGGACACAATATCTTTATTTTATTTTATTTTTTCTGTGGTGCTGAGGACAGAACCCAGTGCTTTGCACATGCCAGGCAACTGTGCTACCACTTGAGCCACATCCCCAGCCCTTTTTTCTTTTTCTTTATATATTGGGTTTTGCTAAGTTATGCATTAATCCTAAATAGAAGGTTAATTCTTACTATTGGAAAATTGTGAGCCACCACCATCATATCACAGCCACAGACTTTAGGACCATGACATTCCAGCTATGAGTCATGGATAGAGGTATTTTATTTATTTGTCTATCTATTTATTTACTTATTTATTTATTTTTACTGAACATAAAGGCTTTAAAAAGAAATTTATAAATGGTTACTGTGACAATAAATCTGAAAATTTTTTAATGTAGAAATGGAACAAAAATGTTAAGAATGCAGAGTAGATTAGTAATTAAGGACATAGAAAACATTTGGGAGGGAAATGGGACATGGAGATTTGATAGAAAATTAGAGACAAGAATAAATTTTGATATGATTACCACCAGGATGTGGTCAAGAAACTGTCTGGGATAGAGTACAATGTATCATTGCATCTTTTGGTCCTTGAGGTTTATTTTTCCATAGTATTACTTAAAATGTTTTTTTCAGAATGACCTTGAATTATTTAGCAAGAAATAAAAATAGAGATACCTTCTTCAATGTATTTGTCTCACTGGGAAATCTATCTTTTAATTTTCCACAATTATATATATATATATATATATATATATATATATATTAGATTCTATCTAGTTATATGTGACAGTAGAAAGCTCTTCGATTCATTGTACACAAATGGAGTAGAATTTTTCACTTCTCTGGTTGTGCATGAAGTAGAGTCACACCATTCATACAGTCATACATGTACCTAGGGCAATGATGTCCTTCTCATTCCACCATCTTTCCTAGCCCTTTGCCCTCTACCCCATGCCCTTTGCCCCATCCAAAGTTCCTCCACTCATCCCACTCCCCCACATACGAATTAGCATCCACTTATCAGAGAAAACATTCAGCACCTGGTTTTTTGAGATTGCCTTATTTTGCTGAGCATGATATTATCCAACTTCATCCATTTACCTGCAAATGCCATGATTTTATTCTCTTTTAATGCTGAGTAATATTCCACTGTGTATATATGCCACAGTTTCCTTATACATTCATCTATTGAAGGGCATCTAGTGCTTTTGTTAGCTTGTTACCCATGGGATTTCTCCCCTGCTTAAACCCTTGATGGTTCCTTTGCTTCTAGTTTCCAGTGTTTCAGAAGAGCAGTGAGCACAGGGGTCAGGCTCTGGAGCCCAACTGTATCCTGCTTCCTAATGTGAATTTGCACTGGGACTGTGGGCAAATCACTTTACTTCTTTGAGTCTCAGTGTCCTCATTTGAGAAATGAGGCTAATAATAGACCCTGCTCTTAAGGTGATTTCAAATATTAAATGAGCTACTACTAAAATGGGACTTGGCACCTCCTTATAATGGTTAAGACACAGAACTGATTCTAGAACACGTCTATCTGTCTTCCATGGACTCTTCCAGCTACAGTTTGAACAGCACTTCCTCTAGAAAGCCACCCTGAATCCCTGCCTACATTAGACTGCTCAGAAGAAAGCACTCCAAGCTTGGTCTAATAGCACTGCCCTAGCCTTAACTTTTTGTTCAGTCTGTCTCCCACACTCCCCTGGAAGCTTCATGAGGCCATGTTTATTTCTGCCCCCAGGGCCCAGCACATAGTAGATGCTTTCTATGTCCTTTATGGATGGATTTGCTTGCTTTCTGATACTGGGCATCAAAACCAGGGCCTTGCACCTGCTAGGCAAGCATTCTACCACTGAGCTACCTCCCAGCCCTGTATGGATGAACTTTCTAACATATGTCTTGCACCCTCAGCAGAGGACAAAATTTTTGAAGGAGGAGATTAAGGAAAGGCAAGGTAGAGGCTGGGGCCCAGTGTTCAGGTGATAGCTACATGCAAAAGAAGACCAAGGAGTTTGGAAGAGAGACAGTAAGGGCATCTGTATTCCTCATCTTGGCTCAGAGCTTAGATTTTTGTACTAAAAGTGAGTCCTTATTTTACTAAGCCCCAGCCTGGTTCCTTAAAAAAGGAAGGTTTCCAATGAAAGATAGGAATAGAACTTATTTTTTGTGGTTCTGGGAATTGAACCCTGGGCCTTGCACATGCTAGGCAAGTGCACCACCATTGAGCTGCATCCTAAGCCGTTTTTATCATTTTATTTTGAGATAGAGCCTCACTAATTGCCCAGGCTAGCCTCAAGTGTGTGATCCTCCTGCCTCAGCCTCCTGAGTAGTTGGGATTATAGGCATGGGGCCACCATGTCAAGCTGGAATTGGAACACTTCTAGGGTGTCTACTGTATGTCAGAAAGAATGTTAGTGTGTGTTATTCTCATATTGCTCTTTGGAGTCTGTGGGTCACTAAAATTCATGCTGTCCCAGACCAGCTACAGGGAGTCTAGTACTGGTCCTGATATCCCAGAACAGTACTGGTTACAACTTCCCATGTATTTCCTCCAAGGGAAGACCAAATACAGACATGGAAATCCAGAGGCTGAAATAAACCTAAATCAACAAAAGTTGAGACAGAAACTCCAGGGAGCAGCCGGGGGGTGCAGTGGTGCACGCCTATAATCCCAGCTGCTTGGGAAGCTGAGGCAGGAGGATCACAAGTTCAAAGCCAGCCTCAGCAACTTAGTGAGGCCCCACGCACCTTAGCACCCTGTCTCTAGATAAGATGTAAAAAGTACCAGGGATGTGGCTCAGTGGTTAAACACCCCTGGGTTCAAAAAAAGAAAGAAAGAGAGAGAAAGAAATTTCAGGGAGCAGGTCATGCAGAGAGTAGAGAAGAAAGAAAGACTGGTGCAGGGAGAAGAAAGAATAAGAAGTAGGAGAGAAGAGGGAAGAGAGAGAGGAAATAGGAGGAAGAGTCAGTGTATGGTGCTTCCTTCTGGCACCTTCTCAGGCTGTGTCCACTCTGGTAATGCTATAGCGAGGCTGCATAAATACATCAGAGGTGACTTCTGTTCAACCATGGGCCCATCTGCATGGACAGCAAAATGAGGGGACCAGGAATCTGAGGCTTAGAGCCAATTTATTGCTCTATGTTCTCAGGCCTGGTGAGCCAGGGCTGTGGGCACTGGCTGGCGGTCACCTGAGGGCAGGCACTGGTGCTCTGGTCAGCAGCAGGAGGTGGACACACTGCTGCCTGTGGTAGACCTTCCTACTTTTTCAGTTCATTCTGGAAGAAGCTCTTCCATCCCTGGCCCTGTGTTGCCCCTTCTCTTCAGGAAACTGAAAAGTGCCAGCCACCAGCTCCTAAATTCATGTCTCTAGGGTATGCAGAGCATTCAGTGACGGGCAGTTCTTGGTTTCTTTGAGTACCTTGTAGCCTTTTCTTCTTGCCACACCTATTTCCCAGGCCAGGCATTGATGAGACACCCTGCACACAGGCCTTCTTTCCTTCTCAGAATCACTAACAAAGAAGGTCTCGGGAGCTTCATATATTTTATTTTATTTTGTTTTTAAAAGTCTATCACAAGTAACCAGGTGTAGTGGGGCATCCTGTAATCCCAGCTATGTGGGAGGCTGAGTGAGGTAGGAGGATCACAAGTTCAAGGTCAGCCTTGGTAAATTAGTGATACCCTGTCTCAAAATAAAAATAAAAAGGGCTGGGAATGTGGCTCAGTGGTAAAATGCCCTGGGGTTCAATCTCTAGTACTGCAAAGAAAGCTATATCATAATTTATTAATTTTTAACAGTGCTGGGGATGGAACCCAGGGTCTTGTACATGTTAGGTAAGTACTCTGCCACTGAACTACACCCCCACTCCAGCAATTTCATTGCAGACTCGAAGAGTGAGTCTCTAAGAAGAAAAGTGACTTTCGCAGAGTCACCCATGCAGGAAGCAGCAGATCAGGGACTTCAGCCAAGATCTGTCCACTAACAGAGTTCATGGCTGCAATCCACTATCTCCTTCAGAGAAAAGGCCAAGGAGGCAGAGGAGCAGATGTCCCATGCCTGGAAGTCCCCAGGTCATGTCTCACAGGGATGTCATGGACAGAAGTAGCCTCAAGGGTGATTTGTTCTTAATCGAGTTCCTCATTTAAAAGATGAGGCCAACAGAACCTAAGAAGGGAGAGGGTTTCATTTGTCAGGGCCATAAGCCTATTAAGTGACACAACAGAGACTGGAACATAGAAATAACTCAGATACCGACACCATAGTGTGAGTTCACAGGTGCCAAGGAAGCCTTTGACATTTGCATACCAAAATGTTGGTACTTGAGGCTCATTTTGATGTTTTTTTTCGTGGAGTAAAGAGACCGCATGTTGGGATTTGGGATGGTCCTGGAACATTCGTGCTGCATAACATTGACCCTGGAACAGTGCCAGTCCTAGGAGCTGGGGTGAAGAGAAGTACTCCTCTTGGATGCTGACATCTTAGACTCAAGATGGCTCCTACAGTTTCATCAAAAAGCAGAAGCTCAGAGGGGGGCAGAGAAGGCGTGTCAGGAGTCACTGCAGTGCCACTCAGACAGGGAAAGGGCACCTGTGTGTGCCTCAGTTCCCTGGCATCAAGCAGAACGAATGGTCCAGTACCTTGGTCTCAGAGGACTTAGACAGATGGACCCAAGTTGGCTGTCCTAGTTGAGGCAACCCTTGTTTTGTCTCTAAACAATGAGCGCTGGGCCTCCTGGGAATTTTGCTTTGAGCTCCACCAATAAGGCAGAATTGTCCTGAAGTCCCTGCAAATCTCTGCCAGATGTCCCCAACCCAGCTCACACACCCAAAGACACATCTTCCCAACTGGGTGCAGGGGAATAGGTGGGCAAGAGGGCCTGTGAGGGACCCCAGGACTCGTTGCCCCGGTGGGCATGCCCCATGTCTCAGGACCCACCAGGAGGGGAAGCTGGCACTCCACAACCACTCTGCCCCAGAGCAGAGCCCAACCAGGAGATTGTCCTGGTTAGGCCAGTCCAAGCCAACCCCATACAGGCCTGAGGAGGTGACAACCCTATCGACCAGCTCCTCCCGGCCCCCCATTTACATCTTGATTACATTCCTTGGGAAACCGTCCAGGCCACATTCCGCCTGGCAGGCTGCTGGGAAGACCCACAGAGCACTATGGCAACGCTGGAGGGGCCAGGCCTGGCGGCCAGCAAGAGCAAGAGCCGCAGGGCTAGGGAACCTCCCTTCTAGAGCCAGCCTGGATTCCTCAACCGCCTCCAACACCAGCCAGCCCCCACTCCATCCAGAATGCTCCTGCCCCCAGCCCACTCACCCCCCGCCCGGCCCCGCAAACCCATGCACACCGTGCCCTCTGCAGGGCTTGATGTACTGCCAAGTCCAATGCCCAGCTCCCCAGGGCCTAAAGCCTCTGAGGAGGACTTGGTGCTGCCTCTCCTGAGCAGGCCAGAGTATAGCTTTCTAGCTTTTGTTAGTTTTCTCTCCCTTTTGGAAAACATAGTTCTTCATCAGGCCCCCAGTGAGTTACAAAGAGCAAAAATCAAAAAGTTTCTCAGAGTGTTTCCCATATTCATAATTTGGTAGAGAATATTTCATTATTTGTGGAACCCAAAAGCACATCCAGAGACCTTCTAAATCCTCAGAAAATTAGATCCCCACCCCCCACCTTTAGCAGCCCTCCCCAATATCCCTTCCCAGTCAAAGCAATGCACCTTCTTGTTTGATGCCTGCACCCTGGAGGCCCACAGGGCTGTAGGAGAGGCTACGGCACAGAAGGGAGCACAGCTTAGAGCCCCTCCAGCTCCCTCACTGATCTCCCTGTTTGGGAGTACCCCAATTCCCCCTCACTCCCTTCCTTCCTTCCTCTTTCTTCTCCTCTTCATCTCTTTCTTCCCATTTTAGCCACAGAAACCTTCCATTAAGTGGGACTGTTGAGTCCCATTGCTTCTCAACCAGAATGACACCTGGTGACCTGATTGAACATTGAGCTTTCACATGGGGTTTTGTGAAATGTTCAATCAGGTCACTAGGTGTCATTCTGGTTGAGAAGCATGGGACTCAACAGTCCCACCTACTGGGCTCCCACTTGTGCTTCAGAGGCCCTGGAAGCATCCTGAAGCACTCCAAGGAATGGAGTTTGAAAACCACTGGGGTTGGCCAGGTGTGGTGGCACACGCCTGTAATCCCAGCAAATGAGGAGGCTGAGGCAGGAGGATTGTGAGGCTTTGGGGATGTTGCTCAGTGGTCAAGTGTCCCTGAGTTCAATCCCTGCTACACACACACACACACACACACACACACACACACACACTGGGGTTGTCAGCTCGGGCAGTCTAACAATAGGTGCCTTTTCTTGCTCTTAACACATACCCTTCTTTCTTGCTCATCTCCCCTCCCTTCTTCCTTCCTGTCTTTGGCCTTCCCTGCTCCTTTCCCCCTTTTTGCCTCTCACACTATGCATGGACCTTACTTACAGAGCCCTAGGTCCAGTCTTGCTCTGCTTTTTCTGCCTGGGGTGAGTGGCAGGGGCTTTTTGCCAGCTCTGAGCTGTAATTTTGGGTCCCTGGCTTGGCCAGACAGTGCTTGCCAGTCACATGAGCAAAGGCCCTGGAGCCAGGCATTCCTGCCCAGACCTTTAAACTGTAATCAAGGCAAGAATGGTGGCACCAACTCCAAAAGAGAATTGGAGACTTTCTGCTGTTGTCTGGAGGGACTAGGGAAGGTCAAGCACAATGTCAGGTACAGATACATCCTTGAATTAAATATCCCTCCCCACTTGCTACATGGTGTGGGACCAGATAATTGAGGGAATTAAGGGACGGAATCCTGATTACATACCAGAGTCCTCAAACTTGCCATCCTGCAATGGAACCCTCCAGAAAGAACCACCCAAAAAGGGCCCTATTGAGGCTACAGACAAGGGAAGCAAGGATAGTTCAAGGCTGAGTGCCAAGGTCTGAGTCCAGAGCCTTCTCTGGCTTCCCTTTCCCCAGCAGGGCTCCAGAGTGACCTAAACGTCTTCTTTCCTTGGATGCTATGTTCCAGGTACAGTGCTAGACACTGGAAATACAGTTGCAAACGAATAAGCACATATCTCTGTCTCATGTTGCTGACTTTCAAGACAGGGAGGACAGAGAGCAAACCAGTTAAGTAGAAAATACTATCAGACAGTGAAAATGGAATCAACATGGGGCATGGGGAAGTAAGGCAGGGGTAACAGAGGGTCAGAAGGGTCTCATCAAGAAGGTGACATTTAAGCAAAGACTCAAAGGATGTGAGGGAGTAACTTGAGTATATACCCAGGGGAAGAACACTTCAGGCCAAGGCCCTGAGGTGAGCACATGCTGATGTGCTTCATAAACAGCCAGTATGGCTGGAGAGAGCCTAGGAAGGGTGGGAGGAGATGAAGACTGAGAGACAAAGGGGAGGAGGAGACCCTATAGGGCCATATGAGTCATTCAAAGAAGTTTAGCTTTTGTTCTGAGTGAGATGGCAGGATTTAGAGGAGGAAGAGGGATGGGATCTGATAGAATTGTGTTAAGACACTCTTTCTGGTTGCTGAGGTCCCAGGGCACTGGGAACATACTGTAGTGATCCAGGCTGGGGAGAATGAGGACTCAGAGCAGGTGGGTGGTATCTAGATATAGTTTGAGATCAGAGCTAAAAAAATATGAGGTGGGCATGGGGGACAAGAAGCCCTGGCCCAAGCTGTGTGTGCCAAATCCTAGAGTAAGCACAGAGGCTACTGAGCCAGGGCCTGACCCTGCAGGAGGTCACAGTCCAGTGGGGCCTATAGATCCAACAGGATATGCTGCTGGGTACACAATCCCAGGGGGCTGCACAGCATAGGGGGAACACTCTGACCCTGAAATACTGAGAGGCAGAGAGAACCCATCTATAGGGCTGGGAATTGACCAAAATACAGTTGAAGGAGACTAAAGAGTCCTAGATAAGGCAAAAGAAGCAGCATGTCTAGTCTGGGGAAGAGCAGGCTGATTTGTGTATTGAAGTCATAGTTTGCTCTCTCTTGGGGCTAGATGGAAACATTCCACCCCAGGGGGTGTTATGGTTTGGATGTGAGGTGTCCCCCAAAAACTCACCTGTGAGACAATGCAAGAAGGTTCAGAGGAGAAATGATTGGGTTGTGGGAGTCTTAACCCAATCAGTGAATTAATCCCCTGACAGGATTAACACAGATAGTAACTTAAGGCAGGTAGGGTGTAGCTGGAGGAGGTGGACACTGGGGGCATGCCTCTGGGGTATATATTTTGTATCTGGTGAGTGGAGTCTCTCTCTTTGCCTCCTGATCATCATGTGAGTTGCCTTCTCCTACAGCAATAGGTCACGTAGACCCTGGGAGTCAGGGTCAGTGGCCTGGGGACTGGACAAGCAGTTCAGGCTAGTTTTCCTATCAAATCCATCTCCCCTATCAGATCCCTCTTCCCCTTTCCCCTGGCCAATCCACTCGACTCCCAGATTCCAGTTTCTGCCTCACCTCCAACCCCAAGGAATGGACATAGCTATCTATGGACTAAGACCTCTGAAACTGTGAGCCCTCAAATAAATTTTTCCTCATGTTAAAAAAAAACAAAAACAAAAACAAAAAAACTATCCCCCAGGGAAATCCTCTGTGGTGTAATCCCTTGGTAACTGCCTTATTTGTAAGTCAGTCAACAAACATGGATGGACTAAGCTTCTGAACCAGGCCAGCCAATCTCTCCTATCATATAGGACTTAAAGGACTTCTTGGGTTATAAGAGATGTAGGAGAGGTCACCTACAGCAATAGGTCACGTAGACCCTGGGAGTCAGGGTCAGTGGCCTGGGGACTGGACTAGCAGTTCAGGCTAGTTTTCCTATCAAATCCATCTCCCCTATCAGATCCCTCTTCCCCTTTCCCCTGGCCAATCCACTCGACTCCCGGATTCCAGTTTCTGCCTCACCTCCAACCCCAAGGAATGGACATAGCTATCTATGGACTAAGACCTCTGAAACTGTGAGCCCTCAAATAAATTTTTCCTCATGTTAAAAAAAAACAAAAACAAAAACAAAAAAACTATCCCCCAGGGAAATCCTCTGTGGTGTAATCCCTTGGTAACTGCCTTATTTGTAAGTCAGTCAACAAACATGGATGGACTAAGCTTCTGAACCAGGCCAGCCAATCTCTCCTATCATATAGGACTTAAAGGACTTCTTGGGTTATAAGAGATGTAGGAGAGGTCACCTACAGCAATAGGTCACGTAGACCCTGGGAGTCAGGGTTAGTGGCCTGGCCACTGAACTAGCAGCTCGGGCTAGTTTTCCTATCAAATCCATCTCCCCTATCAGATCCCTCTTCCCCTTTCCCCTGGCCAATCCACTCCACTCCCTCATTCTAGGGAGGGCAGGGATGGGAAGCACAGGGCTGTACCAAGTCCTGGGAGAGGAAGGAGCCAAAGTTACTTGGCTTATGCATGCTGCAGGACCCTAGCTCTGTGCTCCTCAGGCCACAGGGATATGAAGGGCTCATGGGTCATAATCATTTAGTCTACCAGTACATGCAGAGGGCCTGTGGATCACCATCTGTAATCATACTTGTAACAGAAAATATTAGAAGCTCCAGATTTCAGAAGACCTGGTACCAACCGCAGCAACAGCCATAGCTATCATTTATTAAACTTTTTTAATTTTTTACCAGGATTGAACCTAAGGGTGCTTAATTATTGAGCCCTATCCCCAGCCCTTCGTAATTTTAATTTTGAGACAGAGTCCCACTAGGTTGCTTACAGCCTCACTAAATTGCTGAGGCTGGCTTCAAATCTGCAATCCTCCTGCCTCAGCCTCCAAAACACATGGGATTACAGGCTTTTGCACCACCATACCCAGCTATTGAACTTTTCTGTATACAGGCACTGTGCTAGATACTTTCTGTGTATTTTCTCATTTAAAGGACATGAAAAACCAGTGAGGTATGTGCTAGCAGTATACCCATGTCAGAGATGAGGTAGCTCCCACCCAGAAAAGTTGAGTTCTCTACCTACTGTATGTAGCTAGGAAGAAGCAGAGCTGGGATTTGAACCCACTGAGAAACATATGCCTATTTTGACTGTGGGCGATTTAACCATGAACTCAGAGTCGCATAACCAACATCCCTTGACTGGTGGTGCTAGGGAAAGAGAGACGAGGACAGGAGCCCCTCTTCCTAGGCCTCTCCTTCCCTCACTGTCCCCAACCCCCTGACCCCACCTGCCCTCCCTCTTCACTTTACCTCTTCCTCTTTGCTGGTTCCAATGAGGCAATGGGGGCTGGGGCAAGGGCTCTCCATCTGCCAGATCTAGAGAGGCAAGGCCTGGGGCTGGGGGATCCAGGAGGGAAACTATTTGGCTTAAAGATCCAGGGCAAAGGGGGGATGGAACAGGGGGCTGTCCTGGGGAAGGAGGATCATGCTCCAGACTTGGGCGAAGCCCCTCAAATTGTAGTGAGGGTCTGACCTGGCTCCAAACCACTGTGGTCTGGCTCCTTCTTGTTAGCAAGGAATGATGAATTTGAGAAATTACTGGAAGGATTGAGGGAAACAATGAATTTCCTCATCTACACTCAGGGCAGGTTTGGGGTGTAGGGAGGCCTCCTCAAAGGCCCCAAGCCACTTTCCTTAACTCTAGATCCACCCTTGCTAACCTTACATTCCCTAGTCCTGTCAGCCTGTGATGGCTGCCATGATAGGACAATACTTGCCAGGAGCTCAGCAGGATTGAGGGGGGACCCCACAAAGGAGCTCCCAGAGTCAGGTCAGTTGGGGCTCAGCAATGTGGGACTGAGCTGAGGGCTACTTTGAGGACAGCAGGATAAAGGTACATTCTTATGCAACATTGCTGGAGCCATTCCATTGGATCACGAGTTCAAAGCCAGCCTCAGCAAAAGTGAGGTGCTAAGCAACTCAGTGAGACCCTGTCTCTAAATAAAATACAAAATAGGGCTGGGGATGTGGCTCAGTGGTCAAGTACAAAAAAAATTCAGGGAAACTTGCTCAGCTAGGCCCTCAAGGATGTGTGCCCACCATGCCTCTGAGGGGGGTTAAATACATGCTGATGAACCACACTTCCTAGGTTCAAGACTAGACTCTTCTACTTACTATGCGACTTGGGGCAACCTCCTTAGCCTCCAATGCCTCAGTTTCCTCACTTTCAAAACACAAACAGTGGTGTATCCATCTTATTAGGCTTTTTTTTTGGGGGGGGGATGAAATAAGTCACAGAAAACACTTAAAGTGGTGCCTTGCATAAGAAACACTCACTTAGCTTGACATCATTTCTACGACCCCACCTTTAGGACCAGCTCCATCCCTGCCATCCATTATGACACTGGGCAAGCCAAGGCCCACCCTGCTAGTGCAGCATCTGCCTCTATTCCCGCCTTCCCTACAGTCTTACCCCTGCTTCTGTGTTCTGGCCCTTCTCTCCTGTCTTGTTTCTAGGCTCTGACTGATAATAGTGTCCCAATACTAACCTTATCCACCTCTGCTCTGGTCACTGGTGACCTTTCCAGTGCCTTGGGGCCCTTCCAGCTCCATGAAACCCTGGGGACTGGGATTTACCTTGTCTTTGCTGGGCCTCTTCAGGACTAGAGTCCTAGTTCTCTAGCCCCTACTTGGGTTCGGCTGCCTGCAGACAGATTTCCAGCTGCTACCCCCTCCATAGCTGTCCCCTGACTGTTTGGCATCACCTGTCCCTGGATTCTGCTGGTTGCTGGTTGGAGGTCCTCACCCCTGTCTGGATGTCTCCCAGACCTCTCCAGAAAGCCTGCTGTGCAGAGGACTGACTCAGTTCCCATCATGCCCTGTGTTGAGATGGGGGAGTGGCAGCACATCACCAAAAGAAGGAAGTTGGGGGTTTCCGGTGGCCAAGTTCAATGGCTCCACGCTTAGGTGGGAGCCCTGTGTGCACTTGGCCATCCATAAGAGCCCTTTGTACCCACCACTGCCCTTCCCTCAGTCTCCCTCCCCTAGGCCCTTTAGGGAGGAGGACTAGGAGGCTGCTCTCCTGCTCTGTCAGCCACATCTAGTTTGTGCTTGGCTCCAGAAGGTAGAGGTCAAGTCTCAGCCACAAAGAGCAAGAGAGAGGAGAGAAGAGGGAGGAGGAGGAAACGTAGTGCTGGAGGAGAGATCAGAGTCCAGCGGTGGAGAAGCTCAGGGCAGGGCGCTGGGGAGGGTGGGGAGAGGAGGGGAAGCTGGGCCCGGGACTATTTCTGTACAATAATCCAGGGGAAGAGGGCCACGCTGACAGGCTGACAGGACAGTGAGGAGTCTTCAGGGAGCAAAGGCCAAGACTCTGCCGGGAGCCTGGGCCTGGAGGAGCTGGCCTAGCGCCCAGTGCATGGACTGGAGCCATGATTTCAGAGGCCCAGAAGCTGAGGCAAGCTGGGCCCAGGGACTAGGGAGCAGGGAAAGTGGGAGTGGGGAAGAGGAGCCAACCATCCTTCCTGCCCCACCTCTAGCACAAGAGGATGGGAAGTGGGGTGGGACAGGCCTGCCCCAGCTCTCTGTCTGCCACCATGGGGTCATCTGGCTGTGCATGGGGGCAGAGTTTCTG
Source organism: Marmota marmota marmota (assembly GCF_001458135.2). Taxonomy (NCBI): domain Eukaryota; kingdom Metazoa; phylum Chordata; class Mammalia; order Rodentia; family Sciuridae; genus Marmota; species Marmota marmota. The sequence continues at coordinate 3,507,305 of NW_026000294.1, read as the reverse complement.
AAATGTACACTTCCTGGGCTCTGGCCTGGGAGGGAGATGGCGTGAGAAAGAAGCAGGAACACAAGGCTTGGAAACCTCAGGGGGAGAGTCAAGCCGTCATTTTCTTTCCCACGGGATCTCCAGTCATGGGGTTGAGGAGAGGGAGTGTTAGAGGGTCAGGTCATGGGGGGAGCAGGGAAGTCACATTTATCAAGTACCCATTCTATTTTGTGCCTCTTGCCATACATTAGCACGTAGATTCTTCCTGAAAACCAGGTGAGGAAACAGTGATTCATATTTACACCGAGGAAACTGAGGTTCAGAGAAGTGAAGTGATTTGCCAAGCATCATGCAGCTACAGAGGCAAGTAATCAGCAAATACAGTGCTGTTATGCTCCAAAGCCTGGCTTTAGAAGCAATATTGCAAAGTGAGGGGCCACAAGTCCAGGTTTTGATCTAAGACTGCCTGGCTTTGTGTCTACTACCTGTTCCCTGCCAGCTGTATGACCTTAGGCAAGTGACTTCATCTCTCAGCCTCGATTTTTCATCTGTAAAGTGGAGCTAACAATAGAATTACCTTCAAGACAGGCACAATGGTGCATATTTGTAATCTCAGAGCCCACAGAGGCTGAGGCAAGAGGATTTCAAGTTCAAGGCCAACCTGGGCAACTTAGTAAGACCCTTTGGCAAAATAAAAAACAAAAAGGACTTAGGACATGGTTTAGTGATAAAGTACCCCTTGGCTTAAGTCCCCTGTACACACACACACACA
>NW_026000294.1:3467007-3506466 GCF_001458135.2 Marmota marmota marmota | reverse complement strand
AGGGTGGGGAGGGGAGGGGAAGCTGGGCCCGGGGCTATTTCTGTACAATAATACAGGGGAAGAGGGCCAAGCTGACAGGACAGTGATTAGTCTTCAGGGAGCAAAGGCGAAGACTCTGCCGGCGAGCCTGGGGCTGGAGGAGCTGGCCTACGGCCCAGTCCGGTGGACTGGAGCCATGATTTCAGAGGCCGGGAATCTGAGGCAAGCTGGGCCCAGGGACTAGAGAGCAGGGAAGGTGGGAGTGGACAAGAGGAGCCAACCATCCTCCCTGCCCCACCTCCAGCACAAGAGGATGGGAAGTGGGGTGTGAAGGCCTGCCCCAGCTCTCTGTCTGCCACCATGGGGTTATCTGGCTGTGCGTGGGGGCAGAGTTTCTGAAATGCACACTTCCTGGGCTCTGGCCTGTGAGGGAGATGGCATGAGAAAGAGGCAGGGACACAAGGCTCGGAAACCTCAGGGGAAGAGTCAAGCCATCATTTTCTTTCCCACGGGATCTCCAGTCATGGGGTTGAGGAGAGGGAGTGTGAGAGGGTCAGGTCATGGGGAGGAGCAGGGAAGTCACATTTACCAAGTACCAATTCTATTTTGTGCCTCTTGCCATATATTAGCACGTAGATTCTTCCTGAAAACCAGGTGAGGGAACAGTGATTCATATTTACACTGAGGAAACTGAGGTTCAGAGAGGTGAAGTGATTTGCCAAGCATCATGCAGCTACAGAGGTGAGTAATCAGCAAACACAGTTCTGTCATGCTCCAAAGCCTGGCTTTAGAAACGATATTGCAAAGTGAGGGGCCACAAGTCCAGGCTTTGATCTAAGACTGCCTGGCTTTGTGTCTACTACCTGTTCCCTGCCAGCTGTATGACCTTAGGCAAGTGACTTCATCTCTCAGCCTCAATTTCTCCTCTGTAAAGTGGAGCTAACAATAGAATTACCTTCAAGCCAGGCCAAATGGTGCATATTTGTAATCTCAGAGCCCTGGGAGGCTGAGGCAGGAGGATTGCAAGTTCAAGGCCAACCTGGGCAACTTAGTAAGACCCTTGGGCAAAATAAAAAAAACAAAAAGGACTTAGGACATGGCTCAGTGATAAAGTACCCCTTGGTTTAAGTCCCCTGTACACACACACACGCGCACACACACACACACACACACATAGTACATTCTTAACATTGTTATGAGGAGTAAACAAATTAATATGTATAAAACATCTAGAACAGTGCCTGGTATACAATAACCCATTGCTAAGAAGCATGAAATGGGTATTTTTCTTCTGTCCTTCATAGTTCTCCTTAGAGGAAAGAGCGTGAGCAAGGCAAAAGAACTATGTGGGGAAAATACAGGGCAGAGGGTCACTCCAATTCCCTTAGAATTGGAGTCCTCCCACATTTGGACAATAGTATCAGGAGTCTTCCAACCAGAAGCTCGTGTGACCCAGCAATTGCACTTCTGGGAATTCATCCTAAGGAAATAATGGGTCAAGAGAGCAAAGATGTACGTACCAGGATGTTCATTGCCAGACTGTTTATTATAGTGAAAAACAGCAGCTTGTTTTAATGAATTATGGTGAATTCATACACAGCAGCCATTAAAAACAACAATGTCACTGTTTTAAAAATATGGATTCAGGAAGAGATTCCTGATATAGTTAGTTGTTAAGAGAATAAAAGCAGGTAAGTAGAGTTTGAGAGAGGAGATACTGGAGGGACAAGGTTGGGGAGGGGAACTCCATCTTATTTATGGAGCACATAAAATTGTTTACTGTGGACATTCATTACTTTTGTAATGAGAAGAAAACAAGCAGTAAAACAATTTCCATTTGGGGGGAAAGAAAAAAAACTTAAAGGTTTAGAATGTCCATCTAGGAAGCAGTCATGAGCCTGGAATGGCTGGGCCTTCAAAGGAGGATCTCTCTACTCCTTTGGGAGTGGGCCCAACGTTTTATCCTCTTCCATCCTTCTCCCTGCCAAGAAGCAGGGGTCGGGTGGGGAGCAAAAGGGACTGGTGGGGTCAGACATACCCCACCAGGTCTGTGGTGTTCAACAGGCTGCCATTTGCTGTTAAAACAATTTCAAAACCACTGGCCAATGAGCCCTTCCATGTTCTTCTGCTCATTGATTCATTCACTCAACAGGTATTTTTTGAGCATGTGCTCTGTGCTTGGACTATGTGGTGAGGCTGTAGTCCTGCAGACAAAGAGTAAGTGTTCAATAAACAGACAAAAATGTTGGTTGTCTTGGAGCTTGTGTTTTAGTGAAGGTACACAGGTAATCCGTGAGACAGATTGTATGAAAAGTCTACTAGATGATGAGAACTATACAGAAAAATCAAACAGAAAGAGAGAAGAGTGAATATGGGATTTGGGGGTGGGGTGTGCCATTAAAAGTACAGGAAAACCCAGTGTGGTGATGCACACCTGTAATCCCAAAGCTTGGGAGGCTGAGGCAGGAGGATCCCAAGTTCAAAGCTAGCCTCAGCAACTTAGCAAGGCCCTAAGCAACTTAGTGAGATCCTTTCTAAAAATAAAAATTAAAAAGGGCTGGGGATGCGGCTCAGTGGTTAAGCACCTCTGGATTCAATCCCTAGTGCCAAAAAAATAAAATAAAATAAAAAAAGAAAGAAGAAGGAAAACCAAAAAAAAAAGTCAAGAAAATTTGAAGCCAACTCTTGAAGCAGTTATAGGAACAAGCATGGAGAAAGAGTAGTCCAACCAGAGGGAACAGCAATTACAGCAGCCCTGAGGCAGGAGGGGTGTTTGATGGGCTGAATGAAGTATAGAAAAGATACCAAATAGGCAATAGGATTAGTGAAGTAGAGAGTACTAGATGAATTTGGAGAAGAAATGAACATTAAAGGGGGTAGGATTTGGCAAGCTATGGTGAGGTTTTGGCTTTTACCCTGAATTAAATGGGGAGACAGGACAGGGTTTTCAGTAGAGAAATGACAATCACTTGCTTAGGATTGAACAGGATCACTTTGTCAGATGATATGCATATAGGCTGAAAGGAGAAGGGTCAAAGAGAGAAGCTGGGGACTGACTAGGAAGCTACAACAGTCATCCAGATGAGAGATAATGTTGGCTTCAGCCAGAGTGGCAGTGAAATGGAGAGAAGTAATTGCTACCATAGTACCTTTTTGCTCTGACCTATTAGGTCCGGATTCTTCATCACATCCCGAACAAGCTAATGCAGTCATTTTGTTTTAGTAAGAATAAGGCATACAGTGTGTGTCACTATAGAAATATCCTTCTTAGTCCTGAAGATCTTTGAGTTGTGTTACCTGCTACATCTCCAGTGCCTACAACACTGTTTGGTGCTCACTTGGCACTTAGTGAATGAATGAATGAATGAATGATGAATGAATGAATGAAGGCATTAACTGTCTAGATAAGGGACCAAGGACTTGGACTGAAGGTGGGAGAAGGAGAGGGTAATGTTAGCTCAGAACACACATGCAGGTGTATCTGTTCCCTTCCTCTCTCTGCCTGGCTGAATGTGAGTGTAAACATTAGTATTCGTAATTTTTGGCCATATCAAAAAATGAACCCACTTAGGAAGAATCACTCTCATTTTATTTAAGAGAAGGGATGCAAGCTCCGGGAAATGGATAGAGTTCCTGATTTGGGGACAAATGGAGTCCAAAGCTTTGGCCCATCTCAGTTCTAGAAAACCAGAAGCACTAGCTTTTCACTTTGCTCTTTTGGCACAACCCTCCCAGCTCTTCTAGAAGCTTCATTCCCATTCAACAGCATGTCTTCCCAGTCTCTTTGCCCTCCTGCCTGCTGAGTCTTCCAGGGCTATCCACTAGCCCTCTGATTACTTTGAAATCCTCACTCCATTCAATGGAAACTCCTCTTAATCTTGAAACATCCCAAATATCCTTTATTAAGCTATACCCGAATTCTCCGCAGACCCTATCCCTCTCATCTCTGTAGTCTGCTATGGAAGCTTAACTTGCCCTCTAGCTCAAGAGAAGGGTAGATTGACTGACTCAGACCCTAGATATCCCATTTTCCTTCTTTATCATCTATAGGTACATCATAAGCCATTATTAAGGTAACCTGGGGAAGGTCTTGTAAAGTTTAATCAAGCACAGTGCAAATAAGAGAGGGAAGAAATAGCATCTCCGCTGTTGTTTCATTGCACATCTCAGTCCTTCTAGTTTAAACACGGCAGATAGATAAATATTCCAAATGTAGCTAGTGTTGTTTCTTCCCTCAAAGTCCCACCAAAATGGCAGCACAGAGGTTTTGAAAGGTCCTTCAGTTAAAAGACTAAGGCAGAAGGATAGAGACAAATGCAACAAAAGATTGGGAGCTGGGACTGAGGTTGTGGCTCAGTGGTGGAGTGCTTGCCTAGCATGTGTGAGGCACTGGGTTTGATCCTCAGCACCACATAAGAATAAATAAATAAAGTTCCATCTATGATTAAATATATAATATATAATTTTATATACATATAATTGTATATGACTGGGAGCTGAAAAATAGGTATGAAAACTGGAGAAAGAGGAAACCCAAGTTGGCAGTGGGGGGAGCTCAGAAGCAGACCAATTTATTCAACAAACCTCAGAAACATTCAGGAATGAGGCACAGCAGCTATCTCTGAGAGCAGGAGTGTATTTGGACTGAAAACAAGTGGTGTGGTTTAAATGTATGAGAAAAATTAGACCTCCAAACTTCTCCTAGATTGACAGAACACTGGAGATTTTTGTCCCAGAAAGGCTGGACACAGAGATACCAAGCACATTGCAGAGATCACTGCAGCAGAAGAAAATGATGGTCCACATGCTACACAGCAAGGTGTTCATGCCCCCACTCAGCTCCAGGAACATATGCAGCTGTGACTCTCTGTTCCCCTGACAGAGACTGGAGTCTTCCTCTCTGGGGAATAGTATTTGGGAGTCTCCTAAAAAGTCCAGGAAATTCTAGCTGTGCCTGGTAGCACACACCTGTAATCCTGGCTACTAGGAAGCTTGAGGCAGGAGGATCACAAGTTCAAGGCCAGCCTCAGTAACTTAGTGAGACCCAGTATCAAAATTTTCAAAATAAAATAAAAAGGGTTCTGGTTGTAGCTCAGTGGTAGAGTACACCTGGGTTCAATTTCCAGTAACCCCAAAAATCAAAACTAACAAAAGTCCAGGAAACTCACTCTGCTGTGTCCAGTTGAAAACCCCTACAATTTACATACAGAATTCCAATAAGCTTTCAGTTCCTCACTCTTAGAAATGAGGGGACGGTCAAGGATGACCAGACATTTGAGGAAATCCTTTAATGTGGAAGACAAAGACTAAGACAAACAGAAAATTTAATTCAGAGGAAGTAGACACAAAGCAGGGAACAGAAGAAAACTAAACACAAACAACTACGACATCTCCATGGCTTGCAACAACAAAGGGTGACCTTTTGCTCATGCCATATATTATCTGCATGTCTGTTCTGTTGTCTTCCCTCAGGATCCAAACCGAAGAAGCAGCTTCCATCTGAGGTATCACTGGGCTCCTAGCAGACGGGAAAGCAAGATGGAAGCATTGCACAGTGACTCTCAATGCTTCTGCTCAAAAGTAGAACATATCTCTTCCACTCATATTTCATTGACCCAAACAAGTGATGTGTCCAAATCTGATGTTTGCAGTGTAGAAAATATTATTCTGCTGCATAGACAGTCCTGATAGAAAGGATAGAAAATGCTTTAGCAATACCAGAATCTACAGGAATCCATAGAACGAAAACAGGAGGCAGTCAAAGAGAAAAGAGAGGAGAATTAACAAATTGTCAATATGATAAGATAAAAGCAAAATTAAGTAAATTATGAGCTCAAGGGTGCACAACTGTAATGCTAGCTACCCAGGAGGCTAAGGCAGGAGGATCACAGGATTGAGGCCAGCCTGGGCAACTGAGTGAGATTCTGTCTCAAAATATAAAATAAAAATGATTGGGGATATAGCTCAGTAGTAAAGTGCCATTGAATTCAATGATTCAATTCCCAGTACTGAATGTGTGTGTGTGTGTGTGTGTGTGTAGTTGATGGCAAATAGACAAAAGTACAAAGAAATGGAATATAGATAAAATTAAAAGAAGGCTCCAAGAGGCCCAATATGTGAATTAAAGTAATACAATGGAGGGGAAAAAAACAAAGACAAGAGAGAGTAGGAAAATATTAATGAAATAATTCAACAACATTCCTCTTAGTGAAAGGACAAATGTTTCTGAAATGATAGGGCACAATAAGCACACTAGATAAAAAAGACAAATAACAGGGCACGTTCTGGTGAAATTTTAGTATACTTTACAAAGCGGCCCTAAAGGTTCCCAAAGAAAAGCAAGTGTATGAATCAGAATAGCATCAAACTCCTCAACCACACACTGGAAGCTAGAAGATAATGGATCAGTGTCCTTGAATGTTTTACAGTAAATGGTTTGCAACTTAGAATTTTATACTCAAATGACCAATAAAGTGTGAGGATAAAACAAAGACATGTTCAGATGGAAAGGTTCTCAAGACATATACTTTGCATGCAGCCCTCTCAAGAAGCTATTGGAGGATCTGATCTGTTAAAATGAAGATTGAGATACTTCCTACCATCTTTCCATGACAACATAATGGCGTGCATGAATGTCGTGGCTGATGCTCTCAAAGGCATCAAAAATACCAAAAGGGAGCTGTGCGTGATGGCACACATCTGTAATCCCAGCCACTCAGGAGGCTGAGGCAGGGGGATCATGAGTTCAAAGCCAGCCTCAGCAAAAGTGAGGTACTAAGCAACTCAGTGAGACCCTGTCTCTAAATAAAATACAAAATAGGGCTGGGGATGTGGCTCAGGGTTGAGTGTCCCTGAGTTCAATCCTGGGTACCCCCCCAAAAATTTTAAAAATGAGTGGCAAATGCCAGGTATGTTAGGTTGTGCTTCAAAGTCATCATGTGGCTCCTAACTGGGATGACAAATTTGAAATCAGTGATGACCACAGAGCTGGATGGTCAACCCCAGATTTGATAAACAAAGACATAGAAAAATGGCAGAATCATCTCCTCCCATTCCATCAGATTGATTTCATTGTATTGAAAACCTCAGCTGGCATCACAGACCATGAAGAAGCCAGACAAAAACACACAGGAGGGAAAAATTTGAGATTCTTTTTCTTGGGATATAAAACATACATACTATTAAAATATGTCAATAGATCAAATAATGAAGAATGATCCAAAAATGAGGGAGATCTGGAAGCCAGAAAGCAGGGAATCTAATATTACAGAAAGGTGGGGATGACCCCTAGGATGAGGGTAAGTCCCCAGACTTCCCTTTTACCATCATCCTTTCTATATAATAGGTAGCCAAGCTGCAATCCTGGAGCCCCAACAGCAGCAGAAAAAGGATCATGGAGAATTCTAGAAGAGATACTTCTAAGAAAAAATGCTAGGACATATTGAGATGAGATTTACTTTTCTGGCAGACAGTTTGGGCTTGAATTAGTTATAGGTACACAGAAGACGAAGCAGGCACAAAATATCGAAGAACATAAAGGGTATTCAAAAAAGGCCATATAATCATAGGAACTTCATATTTTATTGGTACTTTTTATTTATACGTGACAGTAGAATCCTTTTGATATAATTAAACAAGCATGGAATATATCTTATTCCAATTAGGATCTCAGTGTTGTGGGTGTACATGATGGTGAGATTCACTGTGGTATACTAAATTCTATACATATATAAGAAGGAATTCCATATTAATAGAGCTGTATCAGGATGATGGGAAGAAGGGAAGACTTGTACGACTTTAGGTGGATGAAGGGAGCTGTTCTTTTAGAACAAGAAGTCAGTAGATAATATATAAAACTGAAAATCCAGTATATATCAATATATACTTTAGAAATGTAGAGGAAAATATCAGTAAAATATTTTTCATTTAAAAGTGCTGAAGCCAGGCATGATGGTGCACACCTGTAATCCCAACAACTGGTGAGGCTAAGGCAGGAGGATTGAAGATTCAAATCCAACCTCAGCAACTTAGCAAGGCCCTAAGCATATTGCTCAGTGGTTAAGCACCCCTGGATTCAATCTCTGGTACTAAAAAATAAACAAGTAAATGAATAAACAAATAATTAAATAAATGGGCTAAAAATATTAGACTCCAAGGAGTTGGAATTAGGTATAGAAAGGTTAAGGCAGGGACACTCTGCTTTTTGCCATAAACAGTACAATCTATGTACATTAAATTTTTTTGAATTTTATTTTCCTAATTAATTGTGAAGCTGAATATCTCTTAACATGTCCATTGACTAGTTCTCTTTCTGCATATACCCTATTGATAACATTTTGCCTATTTTTTTTTTGGAATGGTTTGCCTTATTTTTAGGAGTCTATTATAAATTATAAATTTGTACATTGATTCATTTAACAAATATTCATTGAGCATGTGTTGTATGCCATGCACTGTGGTAGGCACTAGGAATACAGAAGATACTGAAAATAAGAGAGCAAGTCTGTTTAATGGGCCTGACAGAGAAGCAATGAACAAATACAGACTCACTTTCTTTTTTCTTTCTCTTTTCTTTCTTATTTATTTTTGTACTGTAGATTGAACCAGGGGCCCTTTACCAATGAGCTACATCCCCAGTCCTTTTTAGTTGTAATCTGGAGATGGAGGCCTTGCTAAGTTGCAGAGGCTAGATTTTAATTTGCAATCCTCCTGCCTCAACTTCCCAAATGGCTGGGATTACAGGCAGGTGCTACCATACTCCTGCCCAGACTCACTTTCTGGAACAGTTAGTGTTCTGAGGAGAATAAAAAGGAGTGTCAGGGTAGATTATGAAAGGTGGGGAGTGGCTGCTTGTATTGGACTGTTAGGGAAGGCATCTATGAAGAGATGAAATGCAAATCATTCAGATCTCGTGAGAATTTAAGCACAGATGCAGCATTTCAGACACTGGGAATAGAAATTTTACAAGTGCTAAAGCAAAAAAATAAATAAATAAATAAATAAAGGGGGTGTTAGAGAAACAGAAGGAAGACCACCGTGGATAAAAGTTGCCAATCATGTCTCCCAATCTGTCATTTGTGTTTTAATTTTGTTTACGGTGCCTATTGTTATACAGACATTTCAGAGTTTTGATGGCATCAAATGTACCAGTCTTTTCATTGAGAACTTTTTTGCTTTCTGTGGTTTCTTTAAAAGAAGGTTTTTCCCTACATCAATATTATAACCATACTTTTCAATATTTTCTTATAATAGAGTTATATTTTATATTTTATATCTTCTGCTTTTAATTTGTCTGTAATTTCACTTTTAAATGGTGTGAAGAAAGGATCTAAATTTTTTCCCAAATGGATAGCCAATTGCCTCAATACTATTTATTGAATAGACCATTCTTTCTCTGCTGATTTGAAAAGCCGCCTTCATTAAATACCAGATTACCACATACACATGGATGTGTTTCTGGTCTCTATTCAGTGCCATTGTTCCCTATCTCTATCCCTGTGCTAGGTCTGATTATTAGGCCAGTAATCCTGCCTCAGGCCAAATTGGCTATTTAGGGCCCTTGTCCATTCTGATTGGTCTGAATTTATGGCATACCCATTGTTATCTACTTTGAATAGAGCTCTAGCACACAGTTTTCATTCCTAGAAATGTATGAAATATTTGGATGTCTGGTCAAGCAAGTCTCCCTTTCAATTGTTCTTCCCTTTCAAAATTGTCTTAGCTATTCTTGTGCATTTTCTCTCACACATGAATTTTCTAATCAATTTGTCAAGTTCTGTGAAAACTCCTGCTGGGAATTTGACTGTGATTGAATTAAATTTATAGATTAGCTTGGAAAGAACTGATATCTTTACAATATTGAGTTTCCCATCCAGGAACATGAGTGTATCTCCATATATTTAGATCTCTTCAAGTGTTCTTTTGTAAAATTGTAGAGTCTTCTTTTTATAAGCTTCTCACACTTCTTATTTGGTTTTTCCTTAGGTATTTTATACTTCTGTTGCTTTTGGGAAAGGAACTCATTTACCCGATTTACTTTCTAATTGCTCATTGCTGGTTTATCTTGATTTCTTTTACAAGAAACTTCATTTTGTAATAGTTTTAGATTTATAGGAAAAAATCCAAAGAAGGATAGGGATATAGCTCAGTGGTAGAGTGCTTGCCTAGTGTGTGTGATTTGGTAGATTCAATCCCCAGCATCATTAAAACAAAAAATAAGAACAGAAAAAAAGAAGAATTCATTCCAAAGATAATACAGAGAGTTCTCATAATCCATGCCTCATTTAAAAAAAAATTATAGTTGTAGATGGACAGCATGCCTTTATTTTATTTATTTATTTTTATATGGCACTGAGGATTGAACCCAGTGCTCACATGTGCAAGGCAAGTGCTCTACCACTGAGCTACAACCCCAGCCCTCTATGCCTCATTTTTATATTATGAACAACTTACATTACTATACACACTTAATGAGTGAATCAATGCATTATTATTAACTAAGGTACATTGTTTATTCATATTTCCTTAGTTTTTACCTAATGTCCTTTTTTCTGTTCCAGGATGCCATTCAGGATACCACATTCCATTTAGTTATCACATTTCCTTAGGCTCCTCTCAGCTGTGACAGTTTCTCAGACTTTCCTTGTTACTCATGACCTTGATCATTTTGAGGAGTACTGCTCAGGTACTTCCTGGAATCTGCCTTAACAGAGATTTTTCTGATATTTTTCTCATGATTCAACTGAGGTTATAAATCTGGGGAAGGAAGATCACAGAGGTAAATGCCATTTCCCTCACATCTGATAGGAATATATGATCAACATGACTTGTCGCTGTTGATGTTTCTGTGATCAACTAGCTGAGGCAAAATTTGTCATAAGTCTCCTCCATTATAAAATTACTTTTTTCCACCTTCCATAGTGTACTCCTTAGGAAGAGTTACTATGTGCAGGTCACACTAAAAAGTGGGGAGTGATGCTCCACCTCGTTGTGGGTAGAATATTTTCATAAATTACCTGAAATTCTCATGCCCTGGAGATTTATCCATTCTGCTTGATTTGTATCAGTATTGACTCATGAACATTTACTTTTATATTTGGGTTATAATATAATACTCTTTTAGATTTGCTCAGGTCACTGGGAACTCTTTCAAATAGATCCTTTGTTCTTCGTATCTCAAAAATGTGTTTTTTACTTTTATTTATTCCTGTGTTTGGGTTTAGGTTTGGGGAGGGGTACTCCCATACTTTCTAAAACCATAGTATATTCCAGTCCTATTTTGTGCATTTCCTGCTCCAGTTGTCAAACCAGCCACTTCTTCAAGGATCCCTGTTTCCTTTTATTGGAGGATGGTATTAGAAACCAAGATCTAGGTATCAAGTGTGCTCATTGCTATCACGATGTACTTGCTTTTAGGCCTTATCAGCCAACAGTTCCAAAATGTTTGTGTGTATTGTAATCTATGTATATTTATAAATATTTCTGTATGTAACTATCTGTATCTATATAGTAAGCTAAACATGATGATGACTTCAACTCTAATCTGTAATCACGTGGATGATTCTAGTCTACTTCTCTTGCTTATCTATAAACTACAACAGTGATGAATCAGGCTCCAACTATCGAACATCCATTAACTTAATTGTATTCTTCCAGTATACATATGGGGTGGTATAAAAATTGTTAACCATACCCTTGTGGAAAATAAATTTCTCACAATAAATTTCAGTTTCTTTTACTTTCAGGTTTACAGATTGCAGATTTTCAAAGTTACTTAGGTTAATCCCCCCTTCCTCTCACCACCCTACAATTTGATTCTTTGGTCACATTCTGCATTCCATCCTGGAATCCCCAATCTCCTAAATGATTTTTAAAATTTGCTTCATTAAGATTACTTCTTTATGCTATAAAGTTCTGTGGCTTTTGAATAATGCTGTATCATGTAGCCACAATTTCAATATTATACAGAATGGTTTCACCACCTTTAAGTCCCCTTTGCTTCACCTATTCATCTCTTACCCTCCTCACCTGGAGCCCCTGTGATCACTGATCTTTTTATTATATGGTCATCACTATAGTTTTGCCTTTTCCAGAATGTCATTTCCAGATTGTTTGGAATCATATAATATGTAGCCTTTTGGAATGACCTCTTTTGCTTAGTTCACCCATGTTGTTCTGTTTCTTTTTTTGTGGGGGGTGAGGGGTGGGTACTGGGGATTGAACTCAGAGACAATGAACCACTGAGCCACATCCCCAGCCCTATTTTGTATTTTTTATTTAGAGACATGGTCTCACTGAGTTGCTTAGTGCCTCACTTTTGCTGAGGCTGGCTCTGAACTTGTAATCCTCCTGCCTCAGCCTCCTGGCCGCTGGGATTACAGGTGTTCACCTCCACACCTGGCTTGTTTTGTTACTTAATAGCTCATTTATTTGTAGCATTGAATAATATTCTATTGTATGGACTTTTTTTATTTCTATTCACCTATTGATAAGTAGGTGAATGTATAGTTGCTTACTAGTTTGGGCAATTATGAATAGGTAAATCAAGAACAGGTGGATCTATTGTTGCTTCTACTTTAGGGCAATTATGAGTACAGCTGCTATAACATCTGTGAGGAAGTTTTTGTGTGGGCACAAATTTTCAAATCAGTTGACTAAGTACCTAGGAATACAATTACTGGATTGTATGTCCAGACAACACCTAGCTTTGTACAAAATCACCAAACTGTCTTCTAAAGTTGTTGTACCATTTTGCATAAGCAATAGCAATGAACGAACATTCCCATTGCTCCACATCTTCACCATCGATTGATATTATCAGTTTTTGGACTTCAGCCATCCTATATACATATGTGGTATTATTTAAATTTGCAATACCCTAATGGTAAATGCTGTTGAGCATCTTTTCATGTGCTTGTTTGCCATCCATATATCATCTTTAATGTAGCATCTGTTCTAATTTTTCACCTATTTAATTGCATTATTTGTCTTGTTATTTTTGTATTTTAAGTGTTCTTTCTATATTTTGGATATAAGTTTTCTACTGTATGTGTTTTGTAAATATTTTCCTCCTATCTTAATTAAAATTGAAGACATCTACTCTGCAAAATACACCACCTACTCTGAAAAATACACCAAATGGTGTATTTTGCAGAGTAGATGTCTTCAATTTTAATTAAGTGTAACATCATTTTTTTTCTTTTATGTATTGTGCTCATGGTGTTATGTTTAAAAACTCACTACAAACCCAAGATCACCTTGGCTTTCTCTTGTGTTTTATACAATTTTTACTGTTTTATGCTTTACATGTAGGTATATAACCCATTTTGAATGAATTTGGGGGAAAGGTATAAGGACTTTGTTTAGTTTTTATAAGTTTTGTATTTGTTTTGCTTATGGGCATCTATAAGCAAATTTTGCTAAATTATCCTTTTTCCACTGAATGATCTTAATTCCTGTATCAAGGAACAACTGACTATATTTGCATGGGTCTACTTCTGGACTCTGCATTGTGTTTTGTTGATCTTTGTGTCTATTTGCATAGATGTATGTGTTATTTCACTAACACCACATTGTCTTTCTCCACAGTTGCTTAATAGTCAGTCATGAAATTTGGTCATGTGAGTTCCCCAACTTTGATTTTTCAGCATTGTGTTGGCCACTCTAGGTCTTTTGCCTTTCTATATAAGTTTAAGTGTCAACTTATCTATACAGAATAGCTTGCTGGGATTTGGTTTAAGATTGTATTAAACTGGGTGCAGTGACACATGCCTGTAATTCTAGCGGCTCAACAGGCTAAGGCAGAAGTTCAAACCAGTCTCTGCAACTTAGTGATGTTCTAAGCAACTCAGCAAGACCCCGTCTCTAAATAAATTTTTAAAAAAGGACTTGGGATGTGGCTCACTGGCTAAGTGCCCCTGGGTTCAATCCCTGGTACCAAAAAAAAAAAAAAGGAAAAGAAAAGAAATCTATAGATCAAGTTGGAGAAGATCTGACATCTTAACAGTATTGAGCCTTCATTAATCAAAGAACAAATTTGTACGTCATTTAGATCTTTGATTTCTTTCACCAGTTTTATGTTTTTCCACATATAGAAGCTATTTTGTCAGATTTGTATTTAAGATTTCATTTTTGTAACTATTGTGAATGGTATACTTTATTTCTAATTTCAGTTATTTATTTTCTTGTATATAGGAAAGCAATTGACACTTGTATATTAACTTTGTATCCTACTACCTTTTAAAACTTATTAGTTTCAGGAGGATCATTTGTGGTACTGAGGATTGAACTAGGGCCTTATGCGTGCTCAGCAAGTGCTCTATCACTGAGCAACATCCCCAGTCCTTCCAGTGGTTTTTCTTTTGGTCAATTATTTGGTGATTTTTACATAAATGATCACATCATCTGTGAACAAAGATAGTCTTATTTCTTATTTCCCAATCTTTCTACTTCTCATTTATTTTTATGTGTTACTGCACTAGCCAAGACTTGCAATATGGCATTGAATACAAGTGGAGGGAGAGGACATCCTTGTTTCCAATCTGAGGGAGAGAGCATCTAATTTTTCACCATTAAATGTAATGTGAATGTAGGTTGGTATAGATGTTCTTTATCATGTTGAGTAAGTTCTCTGCTCTTCCAGGTTTACTGACAGTTTTTATCATGAAGCAGTGTTACATTTTGTCAAGCATTTTTTTTTCTGCATCAATTGATGTACTCATGTGATTTTTCTCTAACTTGTTGATGTAGTAGATTACATTGATTTTCAAATTTTGGACTAGCCTTGTGTACCTGGAAGAAATCCCAGTTGCTCACTGCGTTAGCTTTTCATTGCTGTGACCAAAATACCTAACAAGAACAACTTGGAGGGTAAAAGGTTTATATTGAGCACATGATTTCGGAAGTCTCAGTCCATGGTGGGCCAACTCCACTGCTCTGGGCCTGAGATGGGGCAGAACATCATGGCAGGAGGGCACAGGAGAGGGAAGCTGCTCAGCTCATGGAAGCTATGAAGCAGAGAGAGAGAGAGAGAGAGAGTGTGTGTGAAAGGCCAGGAACAAAATATAAAACCTAAAGTCATGCCCCCAGTGGCCTACCTCCTCCACCACAGTCTACCTTCCTACACTTACCTGCCGACCTGGTACAGTAGTCCTTTCAAGTTATTAATCCATTAAACGAATTAATGAACTGATCAGGTTCCAGCTCTCCTCATCTAATCATGAACTTTTAGGTCTACACCTCGTATCCCAACCCAAACGTTCATGGTATACAATTCCGTTTGAACATTATTGGATTCAGTTTGTTAATATTTTATACAGAATTTTTGCATAAGAGATATCAGTCCATACTGTCCCTTTCTTGTGATGTCTTTGTTTTTGGAAACACTGTAATGCTGGCCTCCCAAAATGAGCTAGGACATTTACTTTCTATTTCTTTTTCTGGAAGACACCGGAGAAAATGTGTATCATCTATTACTTAAGGATTTAAAGTTTTGAGAGCATTAACCAGTGAAACCACCTGGGTGTGGTGCTTTCTATTTTGGAAGGTTATAATGGTTTCATTTCTTTAATAGATATCAATTTGTTCAGATTATCTGTTTGGATTTCATAGTTTGTGTTTTTCAAGGAATTGGCCCATTTAATCTAGTTTATCAAATTTACAGGTATATAATTGGTCATAATATTTATTATAATGTCTAAGAGATCAGTAGTGATGATTCTTCTTTCACTTCCAATATGAATCATTTGTGTTTTCTTTTTTCTTCTTCTTTTTATTCTTTTTACCTGCCAATCATTAATTTCAAAGAACCAGTTGCTGAATAGCTGATTTTTCTCTTTGGTTTTCCTTTTATTAATTTCATTGGTTTCTATTCTGATTTTTTTTTCTTTTCTGCTGCTTTCTTTAGGCTTAAACTACATATTTTCCTATGCACCAAGGTGGAAGTTTAGACTCTAGATTTTAGACCATTTGCCCTTTCTCCTGTATGCATCGAATACTCTAAATTTCCCTCTACCTATTGGTTTTAATTTTTCCTTTTTATTTAATTCAAAAAACTTTCACATTTCTCTGAGACTTCTTTGATCCGTATGTGTTATTTAGAAGTATGTTGTTTGAGGTCTAAATATTTGGGGATTTTACATTGATTTTTAATCCTGATATCTTGTCTCTTCAGTAGAGCTGAATTTTCCCTATTCTTGATAATGGCTTCTCTTGAATTCTCTGAGTAGACATTAATTCCATCTGCAAATAATAATGATTTATATCTTATTTTTGAATGCTTACAATAGTAGCATATTTCTCACTATATTCCCTTGATCAGAATCTTCAGTACAATGGAGAAGAAGCATGGTGATGGTGGGTACCCTTGTCTTATTCTTGAGTTTGGTAAATAAGGCTTCTAATAATTAACCACTAAGTTTGATGTTTGCTGTAAATCTCTGATATCTTCCAGTTTTCTAAGAGTCTAGTTTAAATGAGAAATGGGTATTTAATTTGTCATATTTTTAAAAATCTATTAAAATGATGGTGTAATTATCTCTTAAAGGCAATATAGTGAATTACTTGATAGATTTTCTTAATGGCAAATCAGCATAGTGAAATGGGTTCAAATCTCAGTTCTTCATCCATTTTATTAACTGTGGACTTGTGTAACCTCTTATTGTTTTTTAAACAATAAGAACTATCTCATGAGTTTGTTGTGCAAGTTAATATATATATATTACATGTATAACATACATGATTAATCTAGAACTTAGAGCAGTATATGACAAGTATAAAATAATTTTTTAAGTTGTTGCATTCTTGGAGGTAAAATCTATTTGGTTTTGATTCCTTTAGTATGTCAGTAGATTTCATCTGTAAAATGTTTATTCATGCCTTTTACATCAGTGTGTCATTAGATTGTAATATTCTTTATGTAACCTGTTACTTTCTGTCTTCAGAGTTATGAAACTTTCTAAAATGAGTTGGATAGTTTCTCTTTTGGTATGCTCAGGAACTATTTATGTGACAAAATCTGAACCTGTTGCCTATATTTATATTAGTTACATGTTGCTGTATAACAAATTACCCCAAAACTTAGTGAATTAAAACAACAGACATTTTTTAAATACTTTTTAGTTGTAGATGGACACAATATCTTTGTTTTACTTATTTATTTACTTATGTGGTGCTGAGAATGGAATCCAGTGCTTCACATGTGTCAGGCAAGCACTCTATTACTGAGCCACAACCCCAGCCCCAACAATAGAAACATTTCTGACCTCACAGTTTCTATAGTCAAGCCACCAGGCACAGCTCAGGGCTTGCTTCTGGCTCAGGGTCTCTCATAGGCTGTGATCAAGGTGTTGACTTGGGCTGCTGTCATCATGAGGTACAACTGGGAGCAGAGCCACCTCTTTGCTCACTCACGTGGCTGTTAGCATGATTCAGTTCCTGGTGAGTTTTTGAATTGAGGACATCAATTTCTCACTGGATATTATCCAGAGGACTCTCTGAAGTTCATGTCATCTAGACCATTCCATAAGTCAGCTCATGATATACAGTAATGTGCTTCATCAATGCCAACATGGGAAAACCAGAATGCCACCAAGCTGGAAGTCAGTCTTTTTGTAACCTAATCTTGGAATGGATCCACCATTACTTTTGCTGCATTCTACTCACTAGAAGCAAGTCACAAGATCCAGTCCACATTCAAGGCAAGAAAATTGAGGAAAGATGTGAATATGAAGAGGTAGAAACTATTGTGGGCCATTTTAGAAGCTGTGTATCACCATTTTTAAGGGTAGATATTTGATCAGGCTTCTAATTCCTTCTGTGGTTACTGGTCTAACCAGTTTTATACTAATTCTTTACCAGTTTTGGTATTTTATGATTTTCTAGAAAATAATTTTATCTAAGTTTTCAAATTTATTTGCCAAATGAAAAAATCTCCTCCAGGGCTATTAGTCTTATTATTAATTATGTCTTCTCTTCCTTTATCAGAAAGAACATTCATTTATTTCATTAGTCATTTCAAAGTACCATTTTTCACTTATTGATCAATTTTATTTTTATTCCTTTTATTGATTTATGTTTTATCTTTATTAACTCCTTTATTTTATTTTCATTTGTGTTTAGTTGTAGTTTTTTCCTAGCTCTTGAAGTTTGATTTTTTTTTTTTTGGCACTGGATCTAGAACTTAGGGGTACTCTACCACTGTGTTATATCCCATGTCCATTTTTATTTTAGTTGGAGACAGTGTCTCACTAAGTTTCCTGGGAATTTATGATAGCCTCCTGAGTAGATGGGGTTACAGGCCCACACCACTTTGAATAAGTGCACTTAAGGCCATGCATTGTTCTCTGAGTAGTTATTTTGTTACATCCTACTAGTTTTGTTATATAGAGATTTGATTGCTTTTCATTTTCATTGGTTTATACTTTCCATTTTAATCCTTCTTTTTTTATTTATGCATGACAGTGGAATGCATTACAATTTTTATTACACATACAGAGCACAATTTTTCATATCTCTGGTTGTATACATAGTATATTCACACTAATTCGTGTTAATTCTTCTTTAACCAGATTACAAGTATGCTTTCCCCCACTCTTATTTCTGGAGGCATAGATTTCAAAGCATTATTTTATTATTAAACCATTATATTATTGACCCCAATGGTTACTATATGACCATATGTGATATTATTATTTCAAATTTATTGAGCTTTCTATTTTGACTTAACACATCATTAATTTCATGAGTATTCAATGTGTATTTAAAAAGTGTGTGCCTTTTCTGTTCATACAAACATACAAATGTTCAACTTTGCTAATTTAATCACTTTAATACTGATGTCTTTATGTAGTTAGCAGGTTAGTAAGTTAGTACCTGATGTGTTGATTTCTGAGTAAAGAATATTTTTGCCCTATGATTATAATTTTCTGATCTCTATGTTAAACTGTGCTGTAAAGGTTCATTGCAGTTTTATCTTTGTCATGGACTATACCTATTAGGAACTAGATATTCTTTATTTATTCTTTAAATCTTCTGTCAGACATTGGTATTACTACTTCTACTTCCTTTTAGTTAACACTTGAGTATATTTTCAACCTTTTGTGTTATTTTGTTTTATATATATCTCATAAATGGCAACAGCCTAAGAGTCTTTGTCTTTTAACAGGGTAATTTTAACACTTACATTTATTATGATTTCTTATGTACTTAGACTAATTTCTGACATCTCATTTTGCATTTTTTAAATTTGCCTTCCTTTTTACTGTTTCCATCCCCTTTGCTGTCTTTTGTTAAATGGACAAAATTCTCTTCTTTCCATTTCATTTTCAGTAACGATTTGAAAAGTATACCTTTTACTTTAAAGCTTCAAAAATTTGCCCATACGTTACACATATGCATTCTCTACCAGCTTTTAACATTAATCTCCATGTCTTCTCTCTCCAAACAAAGCAAGAAGCTTGGTATATGGTTTCTTACCTCTGTTCCCTCTTTGCTATACTACAGTCCACCCCTTGCCCTATGCTGCCACCCCATCACATCCTGTGTTGATACATTCTCTTATAATTTACTCATTTCTTTTTAATTTTTTTACGAATTTATTTTGTAGTTGTAGATGGACAGAATGCCTTTATTTTATTTCTTTATTTTTATGTGGTGCTGAGGATCAAACCCAGTGCCTCACACATGCTAGGCAAGTGCTCTGCCACTGAGCCCCAGCATCAGCCCTCATTTCTTTTCTATTATTCTTATATCCCTCTTCTTGTGCTTGAATTCATCATTTTGTTTCTTAGTGTGATATATTTCTATCAGTTATGTCAGAAAGAATCTGTAACTAAAAACATTTCTGAGTGCTTGAATGTCTTAAAAATGCCTTTCATTCACCCTCCCTGTTGTCTTTAATTGGTCACTAAGTGTATTCCACAATGGTTATTATTTAAAATGGAATTTTAAATAATAATTACTATCTATCATTTGTATAGATTTGAGGTATGAAAAGGAGTCTATTTCATATAGTAAGCCCATCATTTTACTCCCCTTATACCTGCATCTTATACCTTATCTTAACCCAGGGCTCACTACCTATAAGTCAGGTTTGGAAAACTTCCTTTTATCACCCCTTTCTTTGCTCGCCTGTTCCCACCAGAAAGAGAGGTCAACTATCAAGACATTGACAGAACTACCTTCAATTATTGAATGAAGTCACTATGCATCAGCTGTCAGAAAAAGGGTGTGAATTGCTTCTTTTTTTTCTTTTGCCCATATGACCAGAGCTCTATGTAGACTTAGGGACAGATTTTCACTAGCCATATACTTTCTTTTTTGTCTTTGTTTTCCATAAAGTTGATAGGAGGGAGATAATATCCAGTATCATGTTTAATCTTGTGATGGGAAGAAATATCTCAAGGCTCATGGCTAGGCTACACAATCCTAGCCAGTGTGAAAGAGCTTACATTGAGGTGTGAGGTCCAAAGTCCAGCTAAGGATGAAGGGAACCGTTGCTTTCCTTTGCTGTTGGTCTATGTGCATATCTCTCCCTTGGGAACCTTGGGGGAAGAGCTGGCTTTGGTCTAGAGCAATATTTTGGTACACCCAGGTCCCTTGGCCACAATAAAACACTCATTACACCAGATTTCTAACAATAGCTTCATGGTAATATTCTTGCAATTCCAATTCTGTAAAGGTAAAAAGAGTAAAGATGAATGTGCCTTCAGTGATGAAGAATGACAAGAGTATCAATTGCAATGTGCTTCAGCCCTAGATCTGCCATATAAGTTTGCAGAGGTTATGGACTATGCAGCTAGAGGGAACTCGCTTCTCAACATACACTTTGCCAATGGCATCCCTTGGATTGGTGCAGAATCTATAGAACTCTATGAGGTGTCTCTACCCAGCCCTACCTAGATGCCCCTAAGGATGCCAGACAATCCCTTTGCCCTTAGCAAATGATCTGTAAATGTCTGTTGTCCTAAGATTCAAAGGTGTGTCATGGTGCCTTATCCCTTCTCTTGGGTTAGACATTAGCTTTTGAAAAACTTCTTGGGTTAAACCTGAGGCTTTAGAAAGGAAGGTTTCCCATGAATGTGTGGGTGCTCACCTGTAATCCCAGCTACTAATAAGGCTGAGGCAGGAGGATCACAAGTTTGAGGTCAGCCTTGTCAATTTAATGAGACCCTGTCTCAAAATAAAAAATAAATAAATCAGTAATCGATTAGAGATGTGGCTCAGGGGTAGATACACACCCCTGGGTTTAATCTCTAGCACTTATAAATAAATAAATAAATAAATAAGTAAATAAAGTTTTCTTAGATTATATAGATGGTAGATGCAAAAACCAATGTTCAAAGCCAAGTCTAAGCTTATACACTCTCTACTACAGGCAAGCCAGCTGGAAGCATTCAGCAGGCAAATGTCTGAGGTTTAGTGCCAGACCATGAAAAGCATGGTTATCTCAGACACTCATTTATTTATTCATCACGTTTTTCCTAAGTCTCTACAGGACAGTCACCCTAAGGTACCTTCCAACTCTGCCATTCACGATATAGGATATCTCCAGTCTCTCTTATATCAGTGGGGCCTCTTTCAATTGAAAATGGCAGGAATCCAATTCAAACTGATCTAAGCCAAAAGGGTATCTTATTAGTTAACATAAATGAGAAGTACAATCATGTGCCACATAACATTTTGGTGAATGACAGGCTGCATATACAATGGTTTGTCCCATGAGATTACATCTCCTAGTGAGAGAGTTGTCATCTTAGTGTGCGTAAACACACTATATGATGTTTGCACAACAAAAAAATCATCTAATGGTTCATTTCTCAGAATGTATCCCTGCCATTAAGCAATGTGTGACTGTGCAAGGGTCACACTGGGTCCTGGGCTTAAATGAGGTCTATTCATCTCCTGAGTGCCTGTTTCTCTCTCAGGCTGGTTCTTCTCACAGAGCTCTTGAAACTCTAGGCTTATGTCTTCTACTGATGAGTCTTCAGTGACTCTTTTTTTTTTTTTAATACCTTTATCAAAAGTTCCAGGGAGGGGGGCCCTGTGAGGTGGTGCACACCTGTAATCCCAGTGGTTCTGGAAACTGAGGCAGGAGGATTGCAAATTCAAAGCCAGCCTCGGCAATTTAGTAAGGCCCTAAGCAACTCAGTGATACCCTGTCTCTAAATAAAATGTTTTTTTTTTTTTTTTAAAGGGCTGGGGATGTGGCTCAGTGCATAAGTGCCCGTCAGCTCAATTCCCAGTACCAAAAGAGAAAAAAGTTCCAGAGGGGGTTTGTATTGGCCCAGCGAGGGTCACATGACTACACAAATCAATATCTTTATCTACTATGATCGAATGCTATGGTTGGCAAGAGTTGAGTCTTCATCTGTCAGCTCTTGGAGCTGACTCATATGGACTCACAGTGAGGGAGAGGTGATTTCCTGAGAAAATTTTGGCAGCTGTTATAAAAAAGAAGCAGTGGATGCTGAGCAAATGAAAACAATGATGTCTTGCATTTCTCATTTCACAGATGAAGAAACTGAGACTCAGAGAAGAATAGCCCATGATTACATGGCCCTTCTATCTGGCAACTTTTATGCAGTACTAGGGATTGAACCTAGGGGGACTCTATCAGCAAACTATATCCTCAGTCCATTTTATTTTTTGAGACAGTGTCTCATTAGGTTGCTGCTGGCCTCAAACTTGCAATCCTCCTGCCTCAGCCTCTCAAGCAGCTGGTATTACAAGTGTGCGCCATTGTGCCCAGGTTATATCAAGCAATATTAAATGATTTATGTAGGCCATACATTAAGAGAAGCCACCTCTGGCTTTTGTCCCAGCATCCAGAGATGGTAGGCCATCTGTGGAGGCAATTTGAAGATTTCAAGGCCAATGCTGCAGATGGGTGCTGTGACCAAAACACTGTGGAATGACAATCAGGACACTTGGGCCTTCGTCCTGACTCTGCCATTAACTTGCTGAGTGAATTTAGGCCAGACCATTCTTCTCCTATGCCTCAGTTTCCTCATGTATAAGCAGAGAGTATTGGAGTAAATGGTCTGAAAACGTTCTAAGTTGGTGCTTTGGTTTCACTCTTGGGGAGAGAGGGAAGGAGAGAAGTCGGCAGGCTGAGGGAGTCCCCCTCTCCATCTGGAACCATGTGGAATTTCTGCAGTGGAGACATTTAACCTGACTTTAATTTGAGTTGAAACGTCTGATATTTCTGATAGTAATAACATGCCCTGGATGGGGCCAGGGGGAGCAAGGCCCCCTGAAAAGAACACCAAAAAGCCCTCTCTGTTCCTTCTCTTGAAGCACAGCCCCCAGCAGGCGGGGGTCCCAGCACCAAGGCCCAGGGAAGCGGGTGTTCCTGAGAAGCCAGGGCTGTAGGAATCCATCTCAGGCTGGCAGGCGGCCATGCTGGCTGCATAGCGGGCTTCT
This sequence comes from Marmota marmota marmota, assembly GCF_001458135.2. Classification (NCBI taxonomy): domain Eukaryota; kingdom Metazoa; phylum Chordata; class Mammalia; order Rodentia; family Sciuridae; genus Marmota; species Marmota marmota. Next base: position 3,483,066 of record NW_026000294.1, on the reverse strand, counting down.
GCACCTCCTTCTCCCTTCAGCCTGCCCCATCTTGCCCTGATAGGCCTGGTGGCTGCTTCGGGATGGGCCAGGGGCTATGGAACACCTGGGAGACAGCCAGACAGTGGGCAGTGTGTGAGGTCCTACCTGCAATGTCGCACAAGTGACCTGGCTGAGTAGAGATGCTTGGTGTAAGGGTGTGTGTGGTGGCGGGAGGTCTGGGGTTGGCAGGACACTGCCATGGTGGCCACTGCTGGGTGTGTTTGTCCCTCCCTAGATATCCATCACCCTCATCTTCCTCCCCCCACTGAGTCCATCTTTCCATACAAGCATCTCCTCCTCAGTGGGAGGTCCCCTGGCTGCCACCCCAGCCTCTCCTGCTGTGACACAGATGTTTCATCTTAACCCTCCGTCTGTCACAAAGTAAATCCTAGCCTAGATAGGTGTGGGGGAGCAGGGTCACTCATTCATTGGGGATCCAGCTAAAACTTCTCAACTCTTTTCCCTACCAGACCGAGCACACTATGTGTTAGAGAGTGAACATGGATGTCCTGCCTGGTGTCTAGCTTTGGCCCCTCATACTGTATTTATTCTGTGCAGGAGATAGTGAACTGCTGGCCAACCGCCACTATATAAATAGTGCCTGGAGTCAGTGACTAAGTGGTGCCCTTGCCATCCCTCCTCCAGTTTCCCATCCCACCCCTGGCCTGTTTTCCTGCCTTAATGATCCTTCTGTGATGGGGCGATGAGTGGGCAATGGAGAACCCATGCTGACCCACTAGCCCAGAGCAGGCAGCCCTCCAATTACCCACAAAGCTCAGGGGAGGGCCAGGCGGGGGGTGGGGAGCTAGTGCTTTCTTCCCCCCTTTAAATATATATATTTAAGCAAGGAAACAGATTTCACTTTCAATCTTCTCTCCAAGAGATTGTTATAAACAAAAGCAGGTCTGGGGCAGGAGGAGGAGGGGGAAGAGAGGAAAATGATTTGGGAGATTAAGGAGGCGGCCACGACAACGTCCCCTTTTAAACCTCAATAAGGTTGTTTTTCTTGGTCGTTTTTTCCTCCTTCCCTCTCCAGCCAGCGTTACTTAAAAGGAACATTATGTTATCACAAATCAGATTTCCAAACATCATCTCCAGGTCACTGTGAACAGCTCAGCAATTTGGCTGCAGATTCCTGGAGAAGGAGTCCCCTTTAACCTCCAACTCAGGAGGGAGCTGCCCCCATCGCCAACGCTGGGGAAGCCCTCCCAGTTGGGCTGGGACAGAGGGTAGCCTGCGGGGGAGGGGGGGTGCAGGGCAGGGACTGCTGTGCTGGGGGGACGGAGCCCATGCCACCCCAACTCCACTGTGTCCTGAGGGGCCGCTGGGGCTCCAGCTGCCCACTGGGGACACCCCTGGCTCTGCTGGATGGGAGCTGGACCCCCATGGGGTGATGTGGGTTTCGTTTTTCCTCTGCCATAAACTTAGGGCTTATCGATGCCACAGAGCTGCCAGGGGAGATTAAAGTCAGGGCTGGCGCCCTGGTGGCAGTGCTCGGTGAGAGACCACACTATTCCAGCTGCGGAGGTGAGGCCTGCAAGTGATGAGGGTGAGGCTGAGGGTGTGGGGCAGCTGGTGGCTTCTGGAAGAATAATGCTCCCCCTATTCTCTTCCATCTGTCCAAGTGAGGGGCCACCCTTTGCCCTCCCCTCCTCTTTCCTCTGAGGACAGGACAGGAGTTGAGGGAGAAGAGGAAAGAGGAGACTGGTTAGGGGGTGGCAAGTTGGTGTACATCTGAGTAGGAACCTCAGCAGAAGGACCTGGGCTAGACACAAAGCATTTCCAAACTGGAGATTCAGGTTCCATGGAGCAGTTTTCTCTCACAGAGAACAGAAAAGAGTTGGGGTATCTTGGCGTCTCACCAAATGGAAAAAGCTAAGTGACAACAATTGGAACTGGGGTCCCTGAACATTCTGTGTGTCCTGTGTTGCCACAGAACTGAGCCCTGCCAAAACTTTCAATTTCAGGTCCTCAAGCTGAAACCTTCTTTCTAGGATCCTATTGCCATGAATCTTTGTGCACTTCCCAGTAGCCCCGAGGTGCAAGAATTTAAAAGTCCATTTTAGAGACTGGAAAACAGAGGTCCAAAGAGGACTTGCAAAGAGAACATGAGGAGTGAATGGAGGAGTTGGATCTAGACGTGAGGTCTTCTGGCCTTCACTGCCAGGTTCTTTCTTGGGCCCTTGACACTGTGGTGTGGACCTTTACAAACCACCCCTTACTCCAGGAACGTCCAAAATGAAGCAAGTGACAGAGTAGGCCCAGGAGTGCACTCTTGGCTTTGATAGGGGTAGACGTAGTGGAATAATCCAAAAGGCAAAAGAATTTCCCTGAAAACAGAAAATGCAGAAGAACTCCAAGGTCAAGGCTGAATTTCAGTCATGAGCTAGGAGAGAGGCCTGCCTGGGCAGAGATGGCTGGGGGTAAAAGGATAGCCCAGAGGCTGAAGGTTTACTTAGGAAGAACCAGAAAGCCACCTCCACCTGGCCCAGGTGGCAACGCCCTTGATGCTTCCACAGTGACTGTGAGGAAAGCCCTTGGGGTTCTGGAGTGAAGCCAGGAGAAACAACAGGCCAGAAGGCCCTCCCTCTGAAATCCATTCTGCCAGTCCTCATTGTGCCCACCTGGTGCCCTTTCCTAGTGCAGGGGAAGAAGAAAGCTCACCTACCATGTACCAGTTCCTTGCTCATCATTATCTCATTGACTCACATGAGCAAAGATTTTGCTTTCCGTTTTAGGATGGGAAAGCGAGGCCTAAAGAAGGGAAGGGCCTTGTCCAGGACTCAGAAATAACACAGCACACAGCCTGGGTTGGAACCTGAGTCTGTCTCACTCAAAACTTTGGCTCTTTCTGCTAAGCCACGACCTCAAAGGCACAGGGGTCACCATGGAAGGTGCCCAGCAGAAGCACCCAGGTCACCCTCAGTTTGGGGAGTTCTGGACCTTTGGTCATCTAGGTTTCCTACTCCAGGGGCCTTCAGACTCTCTGACCTCAGGAAGTGGACCCAGGAGCCTAGCAGACCAGAGATGGAAAACTGGGGAGCTGGGGGATGTGGATGGGAGAGCCTCCTACCACTCTCCTCATCTCCACACTCCTCCCTCCTCCTAGGTTCCCTAGCAGTCCCTCCAGAGCACCCAAGAAAGGAGACACTGAGGAGGGGTTCAACGTTTTTCTCATGCCACTGGGTCCTGGGCACCTGGCCCAGGCACCTCCCTTCCACGTTCCTCTGGGAGGAGGGTGGCACAGCACCCACCGCAGCCTTGGGCAGATGGACACTCGGCCCGCCACCCCCACCACCAACAGGGGCTGCTTCAAACATCAGCTCGGGGCATGCAGAGGCCTCTCCCTCACTTGCTTTATTTATCTTGGCCCAAGGACGATGAAGCCCGGATCTGAGGGGAGGATGGAGAGGCCATTTCCAATATTTCCTCCCGGCCTCCCCATGCCCCTGAGTTGCCCCTTAGTACCTGGGAGGAGAGGGCAGAGGTCTATGGTCTGAAAACAATGACTTGAAACTGGAGGGGGTGCAGGGATGAAGGGAGAGAGAGAACTCAGAGCCCACAAGCCCTGTGGTGGACTTGCAGGTAGTACACCGCACCCCCAGGTGGGCTGTGCTCACTGAGGGCCTCAGCCCCCAACTGGGCCCACCCCAGGCCCAGCCTCAGACAGCTGTGGATACATGGGGGTGGACACTGGCCTGGTTCCCTCTGCCTTCAGGGTCAGGCCTGCACCAGAGTGTCAGCACCCCTGGGAAGCCAGGCCGAGAGCCCTCTGTTCAGGCCAGTGAGAGGAGGGGGTTGCAGGCCTGTCCTGGTGTCCAGGGAGCTCCAGGCCTGTATCCCCAGAGCCCAACTACCTCAGCAGAGCTACCCCATCACGGACCTCCAGGTCTCCCCCCTCTTCAGCTTGTCTGCACTGCTGGAATCCCTGTCTCCAGTTATCATGTCCCCCACCACACCCAGCGCTGTCCTTCAGCCAAGCCACACACATGGAACTGCTTTCATCTCCCTCCTCAGCTGGGCCTGCCCTTCCCAAGGGTGCAGGGACTTTGCTCCTCTGAATTCCCTCCAATTTGTCTCCATCACTCCCATGCCCGGGGACGTTCAGCTGCACAGTGGCCTCGGAGGACAGGCAGGAGGCATGGGGGTGGCAACAAGCTGGCTTGCTCCTGATAGATATCAAGGAGGGGAGGACATTTTTTCTTTCTCAGCCTCCCTCCTTCCTTCTGGGTTCTGTAGGGCGGTGAGGTGTCAGGGGGTGGGTGGCCTTAGGCTCAATCAGCAAATGTGTCTGAACATCTCCAGTGTGGGTGATGAAAGGGGTCGGACTTGGTTCCTGCCTATGAGGATTTGTCAGACCAGTTGCTATGGTTTCAGTGTGTCCCCCAGAATTCATGTGTTGGCCCCAATATGGCAGTATTGGGAGGGGAACCCAGAGGGAGGTGTTTGGGTCAAGGGGACAGAGCTGTCATGAACAGAAGAATGGGGTCTCGTGGGAGGGAGGAGTTCTCCCTCTCGCGGGACTGGATTAGTTACCACAATGGGGGTTGTTATAAAGAAGGCTGCTTCTTGTATTCTCCCCGTCTGTCGTGTGCCTGCTTGCCCTTTCACTTTCTGCCATGAGCTGAAACAGCACAAGACCCTCATGGGTGCCATGCTCTTACACTTCCCAGCCTCCAAAACCATGAGCCAAAATAAACCTCTTTTCTTTACAAATTACCCAGTCTCAAGTGTTCTGTTATAGCAACAGAAAATGAATCCATAAAAGAGGTCATATTAGTAATAACAGCACTGATAAGAGCAATATGGTACTTTCCCCATGGCAGACACTATCCTAAGTACTGTACACAGATTAATCTTTTCATTTTCACAAGGGCCCTATGGAGTAGGAACTATACTTATCTTCAATTTACAGGCAAGGAAACTGGGGTTCTTGCTCAAAGGTATTCTGTAAATTTCCCTAGGAACTGGATAATGTTCCAGCTGGGATTCTGTACCCAGGGAGGCTCACTCCAGAGCCTATGCTCCAAACCACTGCATTAGACCTGACTGGAGCTAGGCATGATGGCACAGGCCTGTAGTCTGAGCTACTCAGGAGGTTGAGACAGGAGCATTGCAAGTTTGAGGCCAGCATCAGCCATGTAGTGAGACTCTGTTCTCAAAAGAAAATCAAGGGGGCTGGGGATATAGGTCAATGTTGCACCCCCACTACTGCAAAAAGAAAACAAAACAAATAAACAAAAATACCCGGCCATGAAAGCTGGCAGAATGTTTGGAGGAGAGACCTATTCTTTCAAACAGGAAACTCAGTGAAGGCTTGCTGGAGGAAGCAGCCCTTGTGATGAGCCTTGCAGGCAGCTGGACCAGGCAGAGAGCTGGGAGAGAACATTCCAGGTGAAGGCAAGAGGAAAAGCAATCACCAGGGAACAGGGCATTGAAAGTCAGGTCCTAAGGTCACAGGGAGCTCAGAGTAATGAGGAGTTCAAGGGCAGCCTTGCAAGTCAAGGCTGGGAAGGCAGAGGCTCTGGCAATGGTCAGCCAGGCAAGAGATGAGCTGGTTCTGTTCTGGAATGGTGGCAGTGGGGATGGAGTGATGTCAGGAGATGGCACAGATGACAGATTGATAGAATCTGGTCCCCAAATGGATGCCAGGTGTAAGGGAGAGTGAGGCGCTCAGAAAGGAAGACATGAATACTGGCACTGGACCACTGTGGAGGAGGGAAAGGTGGGTGGAATGGGGTAGTTTGTCATGGACATGGAGAAGTTGAGGTGCTTGTGGGCCATTCAGAAAGGCTCCCATTTTGGCAAACAAGGAGAGCCCTGTATGTCCTAAGTGTGGGATTCCTGCATTTCTGTAGTGGGAGATGTTTCTGGAAAGGAAGCTGGAGCCTTGAATAACAAGTTAATTAGTTAGGACTTGATTCAGTAGGCCACAGGGAGCCTGTAAAGGGCCCTTGAGGAGGGGAGTAATGTAATCTGATTTGCCTTTCAGGAAGGTCGCTGTGGTGATACTGTGGGAGACAGGCTGCTCAGGAACAGAGAGTGAAGGGAGATGGTGGGGATGGGTATGAAGGGACACACACGAAAGACATTTTAATGACAGAAAGGGCAGGACCCAGAGAGGGGAAGAGAGGTTAAAAAGAACGAGTGCTATGGCCCCCTGTGGAGAAGGAGCAGGTATGCTGTTCAGGGGGAAACAGAGTGGCTGGCAGTGGGGACGGGGGCCATTGAGGTCTGTGGCTTTCTCCCTGCTTGTTTGCTCCCCTGGGGGTCCTGGCCACAGGTTTTCATTTGAGGACAGAAGAAATGCTTCCAAAGATAGCACCTCCCTCCTGCCACAGGTTATAAATCTCCAGAGCCAGGACACTGACACACACCTGCTGTAGGCCTGGGATCCACAGCTGGGAAGACAGGGTTGGGGCCAGCACTTCCCAAAAGATGGGAGCATTTCCAGGTTCTGTTTCCAAAGGAATTCCTGGCTGGTGAAACACCAGAAAGCAGTGACTGTTGGGAGGGGAAAGAGCCCACCCATCCCTAAACAGGTCTCAGCATTTACAGAGGGGCGGGGGGGGGTTGGTTTCAGGCAGCTTTTTCACTGCTGTGACTAAAAGGACCCAACCAGAACAACTGTAGGGAGGAAAAGTTTATCTTGAGGCTCACAGTTTGAGGTCTCAGTCCACATACAGCCAGCAACATCATGGTGGAAGAGTATGGTGGAGGGAAGCAGCTCACATGATGTTCAGGAAGCTGACTCTACCTGTCCGATACAATATGTACCCCAAAGCCACACTTGCCATGCCTCCCCGTCTCCTGATACCACTCAGTGAATCCTATCAGGGTATTAATCACTGATTGGGTTAAAGCTCTCACAACCCAATCATTTCTTCTTTGAACTTCCTTGCATTGTCTCACTCATAAGCTTTTGGAGGACATCTCACATCCAAACCATAACATGGGGTCTTTCCCTAGGAATTAAGCCAGCCAGACTTAGAAGGATGTACCACTGTCAGTGACCGTCAAGTCTGGGGCCACAGCAAGACCAGCACACCCTCCATGCACACACATACTGAGACGGTCTCAGAGCTGGAAGGACCCTGGCAAATGCTTGAGCCTAGTCCCAACATGTTGACCTCTGGGGAAGCAGACAATTTGCAGACAAGGCACAGGGACACAGTGACAGAGCTGAGCCTTTAACTCCTGGTTCAGGGCTTGCTAGCACAAAGCTCCACCTTCTACAGGGAGGACATAACAAGAGAGATGAAGATATCTTGGGATGCATCTGTCACCACCTGGAGAAAAGTCATTTCTTCCCTCCTTTTCTGGAGATAGGACTGAGGACTGACTGCAGTCACTGTCATTGCCAGAGCAATTAGACTTTGGCAATCTTTGGAGGAATTGAATTTGGCAAAAGTGAAGCAAGACTGAAGGCCAAGAGATAATTCTGAAAAGGCCAAAAGAAAGTGGTGGAACCCACTTAGAGAAACTGGGGTGCCAAACTGGAAGATGGCAGGATCTTGGCCGAGGGTGGAAGGGCTTCTGGGAATGGCTATTAGCTGGAGAAGACAGGAGACAGCAGAGAAATGGAGGGTTGGGGAGGGAAAGATTATTAGGAGCCTTGGGAAGAATGCTACTTATCTCAGGGTGTCACCAGAATGAACCATGGCAGGCCAGGTCTCCAGGGAGCACTTCTGGTCTGAAGTCCAGAATTCAACCTGGAGATCCAGACAGAAAGATTCTGGTTTTCTCAGAGGTCAGTAAGGTGAGAGAGACCTTCTTAGGAGACTTATTCCTTGGTGACCATCTTTAGAGCAAAAGTTTCTGAGAAGAGCCAGGCATGGTGGCTCACTCCTGTAATCCCAACAACTTGGGAGGCTGAGGCAGGTGGATCACCAGTTCAAAATCAGCCTCAACAACTTAGTGAGGCCCTAAGCCACTCAGCGAGACCCTATCTCAAAATAAAACAGAAAGGGCTGGGGATGTGGCTCAGTGGTTGAGAGCCCTTGGGTTCAATTCCTGGTACCAAAACAAAACAAAACAAAACAAAACAAAAGATTTTTCAGAAGAGATAAGCTTGGCCTTGGGCTGAATGGGCAGGTGGTGGCACCTGTATATTCTCCTCATCTTTGACAGACCATGGAAGCTGCAGGCAAAGGCTAGCTGCCCTAACCCCCTTTGGTGCATGGACATGAATTTGGTACACACATGGCCGGTGCTACCCCTCTAATGTATGCATGCTGCACACTCTCTGCAAATCGATTGCCCAGGCTGCTGGTGTGAGAAGCTGGAATGCCTCTAGGCCATTCTTAGGCAGGATCCCAATGTCTTGGCCTGGGCCAAACTGCACAGCCTCCCCACCCCACACTGACCTGACAGCCTAGATAGCATTTCTACCATTCATGGCTCAATAGTGGAAAGGGGGGTAAACTTCCTACCTGCCTCACAGCAGGCCAGGCTAAGGAGTATCCCAGCTTCTTCTGCTGTCCTCCCACAATGGTTCCTGCCACAATGATTCATTTTCTGAGCCATTTTATTGGTTCCTAGATGAAGCTTTGTGATTTATACCACAAGCACTCTGCTGTGGCCACCCAGAGCCTTGTGTGGTCCTTGTCTTGCTCTGATTTGGCTTCAGCCCTCAGCTTACCCCCTGGGTCCTATCTCTGTCTGGAGAGATTGCCCTCATATGTTCTAGTTCTAAAGCACCTTGTTCCTCCTAGGACAGCGTCCCCTTTCTGATATCCCAATGCATGCAATACACACTCCATGAAACTTGTTGATGCTATAACAGAAATTGATAAGACTGAGGAGCTCCTGATCCTAGGACCTCGACTCCTTCATCAGAAGTTTCCCTAGGGTCCAAGAACACCCCCCACCATGACCTGGCCTGGCATCCCTGAGAGAAGTAGTTGTTAGGCCAGATCCAGAGGATGAGGGCAGGTTGGAGAGCGCAAGGAAGGGACAAGCCACAGAACAGCTTGTCATCTGTTGAACAGTAGGAGCCAAGACAGAACCTCTTCCAACACTGACACTCTGTTTCCAGGTTGTCAACTCTAGCCCAAGGTTATACTCATAGGTAGAGGCAACCACAAGCCCAGCCCGTCATCTTGCTTTGAAGTGTCAGACATTCTTTTGAGAGAGGTAACAATGTGGCCTTTGTCTTTCTCCTCCCTCTCATTCTCACTTTCCCTGTCCGCTAGTTCTTTATGTGGTCATTTCCTGGCCTTCCTCCAAAAAGGGAGAAAAAAAGAAAAAGAAAAAAAATCGGCCACCAAGCTAGGCCATAGAGAGCATTAGGGCAGACCTGTCCTTCTTGTGAAGTGGCTGTCCTCTGGGGCCCTGAAGGGAGGCAGAGGTGGTGGATAGAGTCCCTCTGCCAGGGAGAAAAACCTGGTCCCCTTTCAAGTGCCCCAGGGTGTCGCAGTTGCAGGAGACAACACCTGGACCCTGGTAAGTGTCTTAATGGGTAGGTGAACATTGAGCTGGTTTTTGGAAGGTGTGTACCTGCCCAGAAGCAGGAGGATGGCTTTGGTGGCAACCCAGGTCACTTGTGAGGTCCAGAATATGGCAGGGGATTTGGAGCACCAATTTCAAGAACTTAAGGTTCTTCCCTGGGACTCTGAACCCAGGAAAATTCTGCAGAAACTGTGACCCCATCCCATTCTCTTACCCTAAGCTTTTAGTCAAATGTTCCTGTGCCTTTGAAGTTCTCCAAAGGTCACTTTATCCATCCCCCAGCCTCCAGGCTGTAAGACATTTTCCTCCAACCTGGCTAACCAATCCCTCCCTGCAAGCTCAGGCATTCTGGTCTCCAAAAAATTTTAGTGGGTGACCATGGCATTGGCCTTGGGCCCTGGAAGCCATGTGTGCCTGCTTCTGAGTGCAGGGTTGGGGTGTTCCAGAGAAGGGGAATAAGGAGCTGCCTGGTATAGTCAGCTGGGCAGCAGGGCCTCTGGGGAGCAAGGCCCCTCTCCTGTTGAGGATCACTTTAGAGGAGAGCCTTTAAGGCTCCTTGGACTGCCCCTGACTTTCTGGCAGCCTGCCTGCATCTCAATTTCTAAGCAGAGCCCAGGGTCTGGCCTCAGGAGCAACCTGAGTCCCAGCCCAAGGCCTTCTGAGAGCAGCAGAGTAAAACAGCTCCAATCAGCCTTTGGCTGCCTTGCTTCCTGCAGGTGGAAAAATCATCCTATTTATCCCCAAATGGATTTGTCTACTCAAACAACAAACAGACACAGAAACACACATGGAGTTGTAGACATATGTGCAAGACAGATCCATAGATGCACAGCCTCTCTCTCTCTCTCTCTCTCTCTCTTTCTCTCTCTCTCTCTCTCTCTCTCCTCTCTCTCTCCCTGTCTCTCCCTCCTTTCCTCCCACTGTCTCTGCCTCTCTCCATCTCTATGACTTTCTTTCTGTCTCTGTCTCTCCCCCACCCTCTGTTTCTCCTCTTTCTCTCCCTCCCCCTTTCCCAAGGCCCCCTCTTGCTTCCATTACAGCATTTATCAAAGAGGCCTGACCTCATGTTGTAAAAATATACAGCGTGGAACAAAATCCACCTTAAACTCTCTTCTAAATATATTAAAATAATAGGAATTCTCATCTGCCTGATTGAATTTGCTGCTTGATATTAGAAGCATGCCAGGCCCTTCTGGGCCCAGTCTGGGGCAGGGAGGGGCTGGGATTCCCTGCCTGAATCCTCTCTCTTGGCCAAGGGATCTGCTTCCTTGGGTGGGTGGGGCCCAGTGAGGGAGTGAGGCTGTGTTCTAGCCAAGGGACCTTGGGCAGTCACCTCAGTCTGCAGCCTGCACAGTCCACTGAGCAAGTGCAGACAAATATTGGGGCTTCTCTGGTCCACATAGCACCCCACCTTAGCCTGGAAGCGGTGAACCTTTGTTTCCCATTCCCATCAGCACCAGGGTTCATAAGCCATCCTGTAGTGGCTCTCATGCTTCCAAACATCCAATTTCTTGGCCCATGGGAATACAAGCTTCTTGAGGGCAGGGGCCATATCTTGTTTTTTGTGTCACCAGGATTCAAAATGGCCTGGTACAGAACAAAGGCTTGGGGGAACATGGGTGGAATGAGCAATTTTGTTCATTCATTTATTCAAGGTGGATTTATTGAACACTTAGTATGTTCCAAGTGCTGGGAACACAATCCAAACCCAAATAGACGTTGAATTCTGACCTCCTATAGCTGTTATTGTAATGAATAAATAAATGGGCTCACTCAGCTGGTGAGAGAGAGAGTAATTATTGCCCTGGATTGGGTTTCCCCTCCAAACCTCCTACTCCCTAGAAAAGCAAATAACAGAACTTGCTAAATATTAGACTCTGCTCCACAGAGCTACTGCATCTGCCTCATTGTGTCTTGCTTAGGACTTGCATAGGAGGCTGATGGCTTCTTGGGGCAACATTGTACAGGCAGAGAAGAAGAAAGGACAGGGTTCTGACACAAGACTCCATACTCATTTAGGATTGCAGCTAGGGAGTAGGCCTGGCAAGCAGTGAAGGATCATTTCCTAGTGAGCAAAGTTTAGTGTCAAAGGGCAGGTACCCAATCAACGGTGGGCCCTGAGCTCACAAAGAGATATAAATGAGACAGGACAATCCTGTGGCAGGAAGGCAGCTACAGGTGGATCTTGTGTCTTGAAGAAGCAATGGTTATCTAAGGAAGAGCCCTAGAGTGTCACATGGAGGTATGAATCAGTTGGTGTAAGCAATGGTGTGCTGGTAAATGTTTAGTAAATTGCTCATTGGGAGAATAAAAAGCCCCGATTTGCAGTGTTTGCCAATTACTATGGTATAAATACTCCCAAGATGGCTGACTTCAACTTCTGAACATGACATCACTAAATGCCAGTTTGGGAAGATCTATGCACAAAGGCCTTGCCCTGGGCTGGGGATTGGGATCAGGAATACAATTCTTAGGGAAGGACTTATACTAGGTTGAGGATGAGTGTTTGACTGAGGTCATTTATGTCATAGAGTCTGTGCCAGCACTGGCTTGATCTATTGGCTGATTTAGCATTTATAGAGGCAGGAGGACATCAATGCAGTGGTGGGGTCCTAGGGGTCAAGGATAGTTGCTGATGTCTGATCTTGAAAATTAAAGCGTGCCATGATATGGTGCTTCCTCATGTAGCTGTATGAAATTTTCATGTACTCATTTTTTGACCTCAAAAATACCCTATAACATAACATAGGTAATTCTTATTATCCCAATTTTTAGATGAAGATAATGAGACCCAGATGGATTAAATAACTGTCCCATGTCGCTGACTCCATTCTGTTCTCAACCTCCATACTCTACACCTCTAGCTATGATTCTCTGATGGAATCTTCTTGAAACAGATCACTTGCCTGGGCCCACAGTACCCAACTGAGCGTTATGGCCTGGCCTACTACTGCTAAAATACTTCTTCCCATTCTTTTTCTAGAATCCACCTCCCAACTGAGGGGCTGTTCCTGGCCTCTTGAAATCTGTAGCCACCCACACCCCCAGAAGACTCAGTTCTACTCTTTATTTTATTTTGTGACTGTGAGATCTGGGATGATGATATATGTGTTCTGAGGTAAGGGGTAGCTAAGCCTGGGTGGTCTTTAGGAAGAGGGAAGAACTTTCTAGAAGGGGGAAGAAAAGGAGGAGGGTGACAGCTCAAGTCCCACAATTGTCCTCTGCTGCTATCAGCATTGCTGTGACCCCTGCACACAATCAGAGCAGAGTGAGCTGTGACCTGCTGAAGTGTAAACAGGATGAGAGACTCTGAGATCCTGGGAGTGGCTGCTGGAAAAGCTCATCACCTACAACATGTGTTCACGTGTGCGTGTGCACAGACCTGCTTCCACACCCGGACTCAAATGAGAGACTGTATCTGAGTGTGGTGAGCTGGTACACGGGTGAGATGCTATGATTGTGTGAGTGAGGGAGAAACATGGACATCCTGGACTCCTGGAATTTCCCTGACCTTCTGGAAAACCCCCAGCAGAGGAGGCTTGGCAAGGGCTCCAGGGAAGCCCTGAGAGGGTGCCTTGGGGGGCACACTGGCTCCAGGAGGGGCTTTCCTGTGACTCAAGGTCACTGGCCCTCTTGTGGCCCCTACTAGACATAAGTCTTCAGTCTCCAGCAAATGCCTGGAGAGAGGGGAGGCATTTCCTCTGAATTTTTCTCCACAAAAGGAAGAGACATACAACTGAGGAAAAGCTTGTAAGGAAGCCCCAGGGGTGGGCACCTGGCCCGGCCTGCCCTTGGTTGTCCCTGCGGTTGCCTGTGACCACATGATCAATCCCAATGTCTCCGCTTTGTCACAGAAGCACAGTATAGAGGGAGGAGCACGGCCTTAATGTTGGAGTAGGTAGCTTAGGTAGGCATATGCAACAAGGATTAGGGAGAGGAAATTCAGGCTTTGTCCCAGGGCCACACACAATGGGCCAACACACCACCTGGGGACCACCTTCATGCAGTCAGACAGGTCCATGTCAGCCTGAAGAAAATGGATATGGTATATGCTGAACAATTTCCAAGATGGCGAAATCTGCACACGTGCATTAAACCATCATGGGAAACTTCAGTAACCACCCCAAATTCATAATACATGAAAAGGGAGGTTCCCACTCCAAATACCAAAACTCTCCCCATGGGGACCCCAGGCCCTTTCCTCTCATGGAGATCATCCCCTCCACGCACCTTGGAGCATTATTTCTATTTCACCTAATGAACCCTTTATGCTTTTCTGTGTCCCTCAAATCTGTCTTTCAGGAAGACAAAAACCTCCACTAGGTAACATTTGCACTGCACTGAGATTATGATGTTTTTATTTGTTCTTTTTGATATACATGACAATAGAGTATATTTTAACATACATACATGGAATATATCTTATTCTAATTAGGATCCCATTGTGGTGGATGTACATGATGGTCGGATTCACTGTGGTATTTCATATATGAACATAGGAAAGTTGTGTCTGATTCACTTAAATGTCTTTCCTATTCCCATTCTCCTTTCCCTTAATTCCCTTTTGTATAATCCACTGAACTTCTATTCTTTCCTCCCTCCCTTATTGTGTGTCAGCATCCACATTATCAGAGAGAACATTCGACATTTGTTTTTTTGGAATTAGCTTATTTCACTTAGCATGGTACTCTCCAGATCTATTAATTTGCTGGCAAATGTCATAAAATCATTGTTCTTCATGGCTGAGTAATATTCCATTGTGTATATACACCATATTTTCTTTATCCATTTGTCTATTGAAGGGCGCCTAGGTTGGTTTCATAGCTTTGTTGTTGTGAAATGAGCTGCTATAAACATTGATGAAGCTGCGTCAATCCTTGCTCCCTCCGTTGAGTACCTACTCTAGGACTTCAGGTGAGCTCTCACATACTACTAAACTTTGGTTTCCTCATCTATAAAAATGGAAATAACTTCCACCCTACAGAACTAAAGGATGTAAAAACATCCTGCTCAGTCCTTATTTCTTTCCCTCATTTCCCCTCTGTGTAGTCAGACACTGAAAGCAACCTCCTCCAAGGCAAAAATCTGGGGGTCCACCTGTTCTTCCTCTCCCTAAGCAAGGAGGATGGGGAAGAGCCCTCTATTCAGACTTGAGTCTTTGCTGGTCTCTCCTTCATTTACGTATTAGCAGATAGTTGACAGGCCCCAAACCCAATGCCTGAAAACCAGCCCTCCTTATTCATACCATATAGCTCAGATGAACTCAACAGTCTCTTGTCCACAGGCCTGGAAAGATCTCTAGGGACTCAGATAATCCCCTCTTCCGACATTTTCGCAATACAGGGATTTTTAAAGATACACTCTATATCCCACAAAGAAAGCTTAAGACATTTCATCACATATGCATAGATGCTAGATGTGTTCAAGTAGGAGTCCTAAGAAAGGGCGCTTTAGCTGGGCATGATGGTGTGCACTTGTAATTCCATTGACTCAGGAGGCTGAAGCAAGAGAATCGCAAGCTTGAAGGCATCTTCAGCAATTTAGTGAGGCCCTAAGCAACTTAAGGAGGCCCTGTCTCAAAATAAAAATTAAAAAGGGGCTGAGGATATAGCTCAGTGGTTAAACACCCTGGGTTCAATCCCCAGTACAGCCCCCCCACCCCCCGCCAAAAAACAGGGTATTTTGTCTATTGTGAATTGGTTCTTCCTTTAAGCTTGCTGACATGAGGGACATTTTGTCCTGTAGCTCATGTGAAATTTGATGAATTTATAAAAATGGAGCTAGGTCTAGCACAGTGGCACACACATGTAATCTCAGCAATTTGGGGAGCTGACGCAGAAGGATCACAAGTTCGAGGCCAGCCTAGGCAAAAGCAAGACTCTGTCTCAAAGTAAAATATAAAAAGGGCTGGGAATGTAGCTCAATGCTAAAGTCCCTGGGTTCTATCCCCAGTATAGAAACAAATAGAACCAGGGAGGTGTCAAGTGGCTGGCCGGGAGTCTTGGGGGACCGTTGACATAGCTAAGGCTGAAGGGTCCAGGACTGTACATACAGAGAGTGTAGTGGACTGATGGAGGGTAGGGAGCATTGGAGGGCCTCAGTGGAAAGAGCTCCCATGAGCACCACTCACCATCTGTACAACTTTGGGCAAGGGATAGAATCTTTGGGGGCCTCCATTTCCCCATCTGCAACATGAAGGGTCTGGACTACTGTGTCAGACTGTCTGGGGCTATTGTGAATATGACATGACATGATGCATGGAAAGTGTTCCATGGACCATAAACACTGCACATGCGTGAGACAGAGCTAGGAGCCCAGGACTGCTGGGCCTCTGCTCTGGGCCACCTCTTGTGCTGGGAGTGCAGTTCCACACAAGAGCTCCCCCTGGACTGCTGCGCTGGGAATGCTTTGGCATCAGGGAGTGGATCTCCTACTTCTCTGTGTGCCCTTCAGTTGGCCAGCACTGGGCTTGGCAGTGCAGAAGTAGTCTAGCTACAGTTATTAGCCAAATATACAATCTCATCTGCATCCACACAGCACAAAATTGGACAGTCAGAATTATGATCTTTTTTTTTTTTTTTTTTTTTT
>NW_026000294.1:3456899-3466995 GCF_001458135.2 Marmota marmota marmota | reverse complement strand
TTTTTTTTTTTTTTTTTTTTTTTTTGGTTTGTGACACAAATCCATTCTTGCTTCAAGACACCCATCTGCTTTTCTCACTCCTGTCTAACTCTCTGTGATGCCTTCCTGACCCACTCTCTGGCTTGGTGGGAAGGACATTGGGTCAAGCAGAGAACTCAGAAAGCAGGTTGAAGCCGGGTGCGGTGGTACGCACCTGTAATCCTAGCAGATCAGGAGGAGGATCACGAGTTCAAAACCAGCCTCAGCAAATTAGCAAGGCCCTAAGCAACTCAATGAGACCCTGTCTCTAAATAAGATACAAAAAATAGGGCTGGGGATGTAGCTCAGTGTTTAAGTGTGCCTGGGTTCAATCCCCAGTACCTCCCTTACCAAAAGAGAGGTGTAGGTGGAAAAAATTCTGACCATCCCTGGCTCGAGCTGGATCCCAATTATTCTGTTGGTCACAGGTGACCTTATGTTTCAGATCCTGCTAGTGGTAGGAAGGAATGCCTTGGGGGTGATAGGATATTGAAAGAGGAAAAGGGCAAGTGCTGAGAATATCAGAGAGAGGCACTCACTCGGACCTTCCTTGGTTACCCATTGTACCTAAAAAGCCTTATTCTGAGGAAGTTCTTCCTAATGCCATCCCAAATCCTTCTTGCTGCTATCTAAAACTCCTTTTTTTTTTAAAAAAAGTTATAGTTGTAGATGGACAGAATGCCTTTATTTTGTTTATTTTTATGTGGTGCTAAGGATTGAACCTAGTGCCTCACACATGCTAGGCAAGCGCCCCAACACTGAGCTACAGCCCCAGCGCCTAAAACTCATTTTTGTCTAGTTTTCTTGCCTCTAGGTTTTCATACAAACAACTTCTCACAATCCTTCAGATAACTTCTTTTCAGGGGCCCTTACTAGCAAAGCTTTTATACTCAAGAGTGAGGAGAATTTCCCATCAACTCTACCCAAGGGAGTTAAGAGGGACTTGGAAACAAGAACCCTGGAGTCCGTTTCTGGCTCTAGCAGAAGTCTGTATCCTCTGGACATACTCCCTGTGCTTCAGTTCCCCCCATGGAAAGTGTTCCTCAGGGCCTAGCAAAAGGTTGGTGCTCAATAAACAGAAGTAGAGTCTAGTGATAACATTCATCTGCAATTTTTGTTTTTCTCCTGGTGGAACCAGGGCCTTACCCATGGTAAGCAAGCATTCTCCCACTGAGCTGCATCCCTAGCCCTTATCTAATCTGGTACCAGGGATGGAACCCAGGGGTGCTCCACCACTGAGCCACACCCCCAGCCCTTTTTTATATTTTATTTAGAGGCAGGGTCTCCCTGAGTTGTTTAGGGCCAAGTTGCTTAGTTGCCAAGCTAAATTGCTTAGGGCCTCACTAAGTTGCTGAGGCTGGCTTTGAACTGGTGATCCTCCTGCTACAGTCTCCCAAACTGCTGGGATTCCAGGTGTCACCCTCACACCAGACTCCTCTGCATCTTGATGGTGCTCTGCTCATAGACTCCCATACCCCACGCACCCACCCACAGCCTGACTCTTTGGCCTTCCAACTGCCCAGGCTGGGAGTGTGCACAACCAAGTCCAGGCCTCCGTTTGCTCCTGCACAGTTCTGGGAGGCCTGTCGCCGTGCCCTGCCCTAGCAAGGAGCCTCCTATATCCGAGCACCATGGCCTTCCCTCTTTCGGGAGCCACTTTCTTTTCCAGTGGTGTGCCTGGTGCCAGGGCTTCCCAGCTGCTCTCAGAGCAATCTGGACGCCACATCTTCTGCTTCTCCTAAGGCTTCTGGGATTCCTTTTCAGCCAGGTTCCCTGGAGAGCCACACACCCAGGCCTCTAGTGTTCAGAAGCCACGTCAATCCAGCCAGCTCCCTATTTACATTTGCATTTCCAAAGCCCGATTTACATTATAATTATTCCTGTCTGGCCAGGCGGGGAGACTCCACACATATTTGGGGGAGGCCTTTTGGCCCACTATAAGGACTGGCAGTCACATCCTGCTGGGCCTCATTCCTGAGATGGTTTTTCCTTGGCTTCTAAGGGTGACCCCACATGACCTCACCTTTTCTTCTTGTCCTTGCTCCTTCCTTACCCAGGTGGGAAGTCCATCCAGGCCACTCTGTAACCTGCAGGGCTAAGTGCACTTTGAATAGGCCCTGTCCTGGGGTTCCATCCATCGCTAACCCCAGCCAAGTGAAATATAGGCAATGGAAATTTTTGTCTGTCAATTTGGCAAAAAATTGAAAATAATAGCCAAGGTTGCAGAGAGAGAAGCCATCTGAAACACTGCTGGTGGAAGTGTCAATTGGTGTCACCTTTTCAGTGAGCAGTTTCAAGAGCTTTAAAACAGGTCTACACTCTAATGCAATAATGATTGTTACAGGAATCCGCACTCAAGGAACATTTGCAAATCTGGATTAACACATACGTAAAAGCTATTCATCAAAAAATAATAGTTAAGGGGCTGGGATTGTGGCTCAGCTTTAGAGAGCTTGCCTAGCATGTGCTGGTTCGATCCTCAGCACCACATAAAAATGAAATAAAGGTATTGTGTCCAACTACAGCTAAAAAACAAAATATTTTTTAAAGTAATAACCTAAATGTTCAACATTAGAAAACTGAATAAATAAACTATGTACAACTTGCAAGCATGTTTTGAAAGATGTATAATGATGTGGAAAATGCTCATGCTATAATGTCAGTTAAAATGTGCCAGGAAGAATACGGGCTGGGGTTGTGGCTCAGCGGTAGAGTGCTTGCCTAGCATGTGAGGCACTGGATTCGAGCCTCAGCAATGCATAAAAATAAATAAAATAAAGGTCCATTGACAACTAAAAAAAAAAAGTAGGGAGAATACCAAGTCATATACAGCATGATCCTTAATGGATTTTGGTACAGTACTGGGGATGAAACCCAGGACCTTGCAATGCAAGGCAAGAACTCCGCCACTGAGCTACACCCCCTAGCCCTCTATAAAGTTTTATTTTGAGACAGTCTTACTCAATTGCCCTGGCTAATCTCAACATTATAATCCTCCTGCCCCAGCCTCCCAGAGTAACTGGGATTATAGATATGTGTCACCATGCCCAGCCCTGATTGTTTTTTTTTAAGAAAATAATATATTCAAATAGAAAGGCTAAAAGGAAATCAACCAATTGCTCACAGCATCTATGTGTGTGATTCTAGTGAATTATGGTAATGAAAGCTAACACTTGTACAGCACTGATGATGGGCCAGTTACTCTTCTCAGCACCTTACATACATTTATGTATACTTACTCCTTACAACCACCCTGCAAAATAAATATCACATTATCCCCATTGTACAGATGAGGAGACGGAGGTGCAAAGAGGCAAAGTGATTTGCTCCAGGTCACACAGTTAGTGTTTTCCTTCTTTGTCCTTATTGTGATTTTCCAGTTTCTCCACTAGGAGTATGTTTGGGTTTTGTAAGCAGAACCAAGTGCACAGGGATAAAACTTGTTAAGAATAATCAAAGGGCACTGCTGGCTTGCAGCATCTCCCTGCCTAGCTGGAGACAGCTTTACTCACTGAGCAGTCTGCTTTGACTGTGGCACTCCTTGTCATGTGGACAGGGCCCTAGTCTTTGAGGTCTTCTCTGGGTTCCCATACAGATGCAGGTCCATACTACTGGCCACAGAGTGTCCAGGTACTGCCCCTGCCCCTGTTGTTTGAGCCTCTTGGCTACTGATCCACCACCCCACCTACTGGCCTTGCTCCTTGCACAGAAGACCCGCTCTGCCAGCTCCTTTCTGGTTGCCCAGCTCAGCTCTTGATAGCTGCAAATGGCAGAGGCTGGCAGCATGCTGCTTCACTACTCAGCCACTTCTCAGGGATGGGGAGGCAGAGGACATATGTCCTCAGGCATCTGCCTCTCTCTGAGTTCCACAAAGATACAATGGGAGCCGGGTACAGCCGTGTGTGTGTGTGTGTGTGTGTGTGTGTGTGTGTGTGTATACACGTGTGCCTAGAATTCCAGCTACTTGGGAGACTGAGGCAAGAGGATCGCAAGTTCAAGGTCAGCCTGGGAAATTTAGCATGAACCTCACCCTAAAGGAAATAGAAGGTGCGGGGGTGCCATGAGGCCTTTGGCAGGCCAGAGCAGGACCATCAGATCCCACTGGAGGGAACTTTGCCAGTTTTCCTTCCAGACGCAAGAACAAAAAATAGAGTCTAGGAAAAACAATCATTGGAAGCCTGGGATCTAGTCCTGGCTTATCCTCTAACAGATGGTGTGACCCTAGCAAGGCCCTTCCCTTCTCTGTGCCCCTGTATGTTTCTCTGGAAAATACCAATAACAGTGACCCATCATATCAGGTGTCCTGAAAATCAAGGGACACCTACACTAGGTGGGGATCACATTTTGCATATGTAGTGACAGGTATGGGTGTGTCACAGGAGGAGTTTCCAGAAAGGGAAATCTCGATTCAGGACAAGTGAGGTCCTTGGCATAAATAACAGAAAAGAATTTCAGCATGCACCAGTCAGAGATACAGATTGATTTAGGAAATCAGAGACACATTCACGAGAGGATATGGGCCATGTCCAGAGGGACAGCAACCTGTTAGTCTGGGGTGTTAATATTTACAGAGAGACAGTTACTAGGGACTGAAGTAGAGGTGGTGTCAGGACAGAATGACACAATTTCACACCAGTTTTCCCTGCAGTCACATATTTCCCTTAAATTACTTTTCTTCCCAGGCCAGGGTTTGGGTCAAGGGTGTGAGCCAAGGCTGCTCGCTAAGAACAGGAGTGCAGTTGCTCATGGATGCTTATTTTGCATTTCAAAGGTTCATAGGCATTTCCTGCATTCCAATGGCTCTTGGGAGCTTCTCTTTTGAGATTCTATCTTTTTATTGTACCCCCCCCCCAAATTCCTGTCTCACCCAGGTTAGGAAGCTGAGAATTTGGAGCCAGTATATTCCCCTTTCCAAGGCTCCTTTGCCTTCCCTGTGTAAGGCTGGGGGTTGCACACCCTGAACAACCTAAAGAATGCCATTGAGCGCACTTCCTAGAAAAGTGCATAGTACCCCAAGTATCTTGTGCCATTTCAAGAAGGCCTTTCACTTCATGAGTCTCCTTCACAGGCTCCCTCCAGGCTAAGCAACCCTGCCCCAGCAGAAGGTTTTTGTTTGTTTGTTTGTTTTGGTTTGGGTTTTGGTTTTTGAATTAAACCTAGAGGTGCTTAACCACTGAGCCACATTCCCAGCCCTTTTTTATTTTGAGACAATTTTTTTTTTAATTTTGAGACAGGGTCTCACCAACTTGTTTGGGGCCTTGCTAAGTTGCTGAGGCTGGCTTGAGACTCTCATGCTTCAACCTCCTGAGTTGCTGGGATTCCAGGTGTGCACCACCACTCCTGGTTTATCTCCTTCCCTAGGTTGCCTTCTGGGTGAAGCAGCCTCTGCTCACACACCTACAGTGATGGGGAGCTCATTCCCTTCCAAATGACAGGGTTCCAGTTTTTGCAGAATTCTGACTTAGGCTCAACTGAAACCCGCCCCCTGGTGCATTTCTTGGACGCTTCCCTGCCTAAGGAGCTTGAGAAATACCTGTTGCCAGGTGTGCTCAGGACTCTGGGTTATCTGGATAAGAGTTAACATTTCTGCTGCTGCCCCTAAGAGTTTTCTGCTTCATAAAGTTGTCTTCTAGGTAAGTAACACTGCAGCCAGATGGTCTGTCTGTTCAGCTTCTCCCTGAGGAAAGGGGGCAGCTGGGGGAGCTTGACCCCAGGATGCAAACCTCTCAAAAGTCTGCCCCTCCCCCACCCCAGCATAGGATAACATCAGGAATCCTAACAGTACCTCACACTGGGTCAAGAAGTGTTAATGAATGAATATTTAAAAACCTAGGATGGATCAGGCATTAGTTCTCTTCCTGTCCCACTACCTAGGCTATCCATTTTCAGTGGCACAGAGTTAGTGAGAAACAACTAGAATGAGCCGTTATTGACCATTTAATAGGTTCATGGTCTGGGCATGTTAAAATTTTTCCTTCTTTCTTTCTTTTTCTTGTTTTTTTACTCTTCTTTTCCTTTCCTTTCCCTCCATCCCTCTCTCTCTTTCTCCCTCCCTTCCTTCCTTCCTTCCTTCCTTCCTTTCTTCCTTTCTTCCTTTCTTGTACTAAGGATTGAGTTCAAGAACCCTCTACCACTGGGCTACATCCCCAGCTTGTTTTATTTTGTATTGGTTTATTTATTTTCTGGTACTGGGATTTGAATCCAGGGGTGCTCTAACACAGCCCCTATTTAAAACCTTTATTTTGAAACAGGCTCCCACCAAGTTACCCAGGCTGGCCTTGAACTTGTGTTTCTCTTGCCTCTGTCTGCCAAGTTGCTGGAGTTCCAGGTGTGCACCATTGCACTGAGCTGGGCAAGTTTGCTTTAGAGAAGAAACTTATCTATAGAGTCAACTTGATTGCCAAGCTTACATAGCTGGTAAAGGTTACAAGGGATTTGAACCCAGGTCTGGCTTCCCTAAGTCCACGATCTTTTTTTTTTAATATTTATTTTTAAGTTTTAGGTGGACACAATATCTTTATTTTATTTTTATGTGGTGCTGAGGATTGAACCCAGGGCCTTATGCATGCTAGGTGAGCACTCTACCACTGAGCCACAACTCCAGTCCTAAGTCCATGTTCTTATAGCTGCTCCATCAGTGACTCCCAGTCATGGGAGGGACGATGATACTTTGCTGTATAAAGCAACTTTTCCTTTAAGATTCCTTAAGGGCCGCCATTTTGATTGTTCTATTAAAAAAAAGAAAAGGAGTAAAAGATCAATGAATTCCCCTAGTCCCCAATCCTCACCAAACTGTGCTAGGAGTAACTCCCCCCAACCCCCTTCCTGACTTTCAATCCTTGGCCTTCCCATGTGTGAGAATGTGGCTGTGAAAAGGGTCTGGGCCTGACTTCTAGGCCTGGTGTGTAATGGCTGGATCCATGCATTTTGAATAAACAAGAGGGCCCCTTCTGGCTTGTCTGGAAAGAACCAAATGGCTTGAGCATTCAGGTAGGCAAAGCAGGCCCATGAAAGGAAAAGTTTGTTCAGCTTAGCTCAAGAGAAACAGATACTTCTTGGGTGGCCGGTGAGGCATTTGGTGGCCTAGGCTGAGGGTAGAACAGGGTGGAGTGTCAAAGATGCCTGGGAAAAAAGGCGACACAGAGCTGGAGTAGGGTTTGCCTGAGGCCTCTGGGACCCTGGCCTGTAAGGGAAATGGGGCTGCGGGGTCTGTCTGGGCTGCCCTCTAAGGCGCCCTCAGTCAGCCTCAGCTTGGAGGCTCAGAGGCTTGGCCACAGCCTAACTCAGCTACAAGGGAGGCATTCCTGGGCCTTCCCATGGCAGACCTGGTGGGCTGTTGCCTTGAAGCTGGGGAGAAGCCACCTGGGGGCAGTTCCTGAAAGAAGGCACTTCCCAGATCCTTGGGGGCCTGTCCTGAGGGAATGTTGCTCTCTGTGGTCCAGGGATGGTAATTGAGGCTGAGGCTTCCCTCAGCCCACCCAGGGCCAGTCTCCCATAGGAGCGTGGGAAGCGTGTGTATATCTGTTAGTCTGTATTTGTATGTGGGTACACAGAACCCTGGGGGGGACACATGTGTGTATGCATAACCGTGTATGTATACACTCATGTGGGTACACAGAGGCCCAGCGAGGGTGAGGACCGTATGTGTGTGTATGTCTTTGTGTATGTTTCTTAAACAGTAGGGAGAGGAAGAAGAAAGACAAAAGCTCTGAAAGACTTTGGCTTTGGGAGGAGCTAGCCCGGTGTGGCGGGTGTAGGGAGCAGGCCGGCCAGGGGCCTGATTGGAACCAGACTCAGCAAGGAGGGGCTGTAAATGTTTTTTTGCTGCCTGTCCTGAGAAATTTATGTCACACCCACTCCATCATCCTGGCGGGGCAGCGTCTCCCAGCTGCCTGTGGTTCTGGGCTTTCCTGAGCAACCAGCAACCACTGTGGGGGTCCCCTGAGCCTCTCCCAGTCCCAGGCTTGAATGGATCCCATCCTGTGATATCCTGTGGCTGACAGGGATGCTCCCTGCATGGGTGGATGGTGACAAGAAAGAACTCCTTCAAATAACAGCCTTCCTTCCCACAGAGCCTGGATGTGGTGGCCAGGTTGGGGGCATTAGGGACGGAGAGGGAGGAGGGGGTTATGCTCTGCTCAGCAACACATACTGCCCTCTCTTTTCTCAGTGGATGTGTGTGTGCAGCAACAGAGGGCACATCAGAAAAGGTCAAGATGATCCCTAAAGTAGACTTGGAAGATCATTTGGAATGCAGATGGAAACCCAAGCCCACATTGGGGAAAGGAATTGCCCAAGGTCATACATACAGCAAGGGAGTCAAGGGCTTGAGCATGTGTGAAAACTAGATTCTGCTATCTTGTCTTATGAGGCCTTCCTTCCTCACCTTCCAGTTTGAAATGTGCCTCAAACCTACAGGCTGGCCATGTCTCCTCCCTCCCTGCCCATCCAGGACCTCCCTCCCCATATTTCCCCAACTCCCCACCCCTCTTATTGAGGATTGAATCCAAGAGCATTCTACCATTGACCTACACCCCCAACCATTAAAAAACAAAAACAAAAAAAAACAGGGTCTCTCTAAGTTGCTGAAGCTGGCTTCAATTTTCCTGTCTCAGCCTTCCCAGTAGCCGGGACTACAGGCAAATGCTACCATACCCAAGTAGTCTTTTTCTAATCATGTTACTGTGTCTTTAAATTTTTTCCCTGGTTATCTTTTGTTCTTAAGAAAGATAAGGCCTGAATTACAGGGTCTGCTTTGATTTAATCCCTGCCTACCTCTCCATCCACATCTTGTACCAGGCTCCTAAGCTCCATCGTACCACAGGGCCTTTGCATATGCTATGCCCTCTAGAACGATCTTCTTTTCCTTTTTCCATTGGTCAACTCTTACTGTAGAAGAAAATTCAAGTATCTGTCACAGAGACAACCCTGAATTTTCCTGGCTAGGAGGGTTTCTCAATTTTTCACTGTCATGTCACGGTGGACCTCTTCCCTCTATTTCTCATTGTTGCAATTTTACCTGGTTGTGTTCTTTTGTGACTAATGGCAACCTTCCCCCCAAAACACAAATCTCCATGAGGAGAAGAACCACAGTTTCTTCTGCTTATTGATACTGTCCTAATGCTCAGCCCAGGCCTGGCAAATAGCCACCACAGTGACAAAGACATCAGAAGCCAATATTTAAGACTCACCATGTGCCAGGCACTCCACCAAGTGCTTTATGTCGAATAATGGACCTAATCTTCAATTCTCCTTGAGGTGTTTACCATCATTATTCCCATTATTCAGATGAGCAAATTGGGATACAGAGAAGTTAAATAACTATACCAAGGCCACACAGTGAGTAGCAAAGCTGGGGTTTAAATGCAGGTAGCCTGGCTCAGCCTGTTCTCAACCTCTATCACTGTAAGAATTTGATGATAAATATTTGTTGACTGTATGCTCTTGTCTGAATCTCCCCAACTTTAACTTTAACTATTGGTGGGGGGGTTGCTAGCCCTTGCCTACCTCCCTGAATCTTCAGGTGGCCCCTGCCCTAGAATACCCTGCCACCTGCCCATAATCATTCCTTCTGGGTCTCCTATCCTAGAGTCCTCTGTGTATACTGCTTGCCCTCTTTCCCTCCTTGGATGAGATGTGAAGTTGTTAGGGCTGGTGAAGACCCTTAAACCCTGGCTCTGGTCTGCCTTCTTCAGCAGTCTATCAAGCTGCTCTCCTGGACTCAGGCTCCCCCAGCCTCACTTTCCTCTTCCTTATAACCCAGTTCCTCACAGTATTGCAGTTGGGTGAACGGGATTCAGTGAGTTCGTCACCTGGGGATGTTTGGTGACTGCAAAGCACAAGATCAATACTAATTCTCACTTGTGTCATTATAAGTAACAATAAGTTTCATCATAAATGGAAACTCTCCATAGCTTGGCGCCCCAGAGCCCAATGGAGACAGAAAGCAACACAACCTAGTAATAGTAGGTACACTCCATGTCCCCTTCCTGACCCTGGCCCTGTGACTGCCTTCTCACTCCCACCAGAACCCAAGACAGCCTTTGGGCTGCTTAGGAATCCCAAGCCCTGCATGGTG